>NW_024082631.1:0-134703 GCF_003009895.1 Hyaena hyaena
CCCCCCCCAGGACCAGTTGGCGCGAGGGGACCTGGTGTGCAGTTATTTGGCAAGTACGGTCTTTCTATGCACCGAGCGGAGGTTTTTCCCCCGCGAGAGGAGGTTTTTCTGTTTCCGACTCTCTCCTTTTCCCCTCTCGCTCCCCCTAGAGGGTAGAGGGGGATTGCCTCCCACCCTGGAGTCTCCGATCCCGGCCCAATTTTATCTTCCCCGGTTCGCACTCACATTAGAAGGCTCTCTCAGTGGAACCTGCGTCCTTTTTCTCCCAATCTCTCAGGTTTTGTAAAGTTTCCAATGGCTTCAGATCTTTTCTGTGAAGTATGGGCGCGAGTACAAGTACGGAGCTCCTTACTTCTCCGCCATCCTGCCGTCTGGGTAGTTCTATTTATAAATTTTTGAGGAACCTCCATACTGTTTTCCGGACAAGCTGCACCAGTTTGCATTCCTACTAACAATGTAAAAGAATTCCCTTTCTCCACATCTTCACCACCATCTGTTGTTGCCTGAGTTGTTAATTTTAGCCATTCTGACAGGTGTGAGGTGGTATCTCATTGTGTTTTTGATTTGTAGTTCCCTGATGATGAGTAATGTAGAGCATCTTTTCATGTGTCTGTTGGCCACCTGAATGTCTTTGGAAAAGTGTCTATTCATATCTTCTGCCCATTTCCTCACTAGATTGTTTTTGGGGTGTTAAGCTTGATAGGTTTTTATAGATTTCAGTTACTAACCCCTTATTTGATATGTCATTTGAAAATACCTTGTCTCATTCTGTCAGTTGCCTTTTAGTTTTGTTGAGTGTTTCCTTCATAGAAGCTTTTTTATCTTGATGAGGTTCCAATAGTTCATGTTTGCTATTATTTCTCTTGCCTCTGGAGACATGTCTAGTAAGAAGTTGCTGCGGCCTAGGTCAAAGAAGTCTTGCCTGTTTTCTTCTGTAGGATTTTGATGATTTCCTATCTCACATATAGGTCTTTTCATCCATTTTGAATTTATTTTTGTGTATGGTGTAAGAAAGTGGTCCAGTTTCAGTCTTCTGTATGTCACTGTCCAGTTTTCCTAGCATCATTTGCTGAAGAGACTATTTTTTTTTTCCATTGGACACTCTTTCCTGCTATGTCAAAGATTAGTTAGCTATACATTTGCAGGTCCATTTCTGGGTTTTCTATTCTATTCCTGATCTATGTGTCTGCTTTTGTGCCAATACTATACAGTCTTGATGAATACAGCTTCATAATACAGCTTAAACATTCCATGTTCATGGATTGGAAGAACAAATATTGTTAAAATGTCTAAACTACCTAGAGCAGTCCACACATTCAATGTAATCCCTATCAAAATAACACACAGCATTCTTCACAGAACTAGAACAAACAATCCTAAAATTGTATGGAACCAGAAAAGGCCTCATATAGCCAAAGTAATGTTGAAAAAGAATACCAGAGCTGGAGCACCACAATTCCTGACTCTAAGCTGTAAAACAATACTACATTTTAATGTAAGGAACTCCAGTGGTTTCTCAGTTTTCCTATATATTCTCTGCTCACCACTGTGACCCACAACATGTGGCTGGTCACACTGTATATGTTCAGTGAATACACTTTGAATGAATGAATAGGTAAATGAATACATATCTACTGAGGCTTGGGGAAGGAAAGGGAAGGCAGGAGAGGGTACCTCTGAGAGGAGGGTTTCTGGACAGGTGGAAACAATAGTAGGTGTGATGGTGAGAAGAAACACCCAGCCCTGAGCCAGACTGAAAGTCACCCCCACGTGGACTCCTATAGCAGCCAGAGCAGATAGCTACCATTCTTGGCAATGGCCTGGTTCACTCAGGCACTAAAGCCATTTTCTATACATGGGGAAATCTTTTTTTTTTTTTAATTTTTAAATGTTTTATTTATTTCTGAGAGAGTGAGAGAGAGACAGTGTAAGCAGGGGAGGGTCAGAGAGAGAGGGAGACACAGAATCTGAAGCAGGCTTCAGGCTCTAAGCTGTCAGCACAGAGCCCGACGCAGGGCTTGAACCCATGAACTATGAGATCATGATCTGAGCCGAAGTTGGAGGCTTAACCGACTGAGCCACCCAGGCACCTGAGGGGGAAATCTTAAGTTGTTAACTTATTAAGTAAAGCTTTTTTAAAAATGGAGAAGAAAACGTAATCCTTTCCCAGCTGATACCATAACACCAACTTAGAGCACAGTAACTTCTTTTTATGACCAAGTTATAAATTGTGGAAAATAAGAGTTTCAAATGGAAATGTTGACATCATAATCTTATCTATAGCAGCATTTATAACCAACCGTGCCCATTATTAGTTTGTCTTATATTAATGTTTGCTTCTTTGAAATTTAAACTTACTCAACTTGTTCATCTTTAAACACGAGTTAAAGGGCGCCTGGGTGGCTCAGTTGGTTAAGCATCTCACTTTGGCTCAGGTCATGATCTCGCGGTCCGTGGTTTTGAGCCCCGCATTGGGTTCTGTGCAGGCAGCTCAGAGCCTGGAGCCTGTTTCAGATTCTGTGTCTCCCTCTCTCTCTGCCCCTTTCCCGCTCATGCTCTATCTCTCTCTGTTTCAAAAATAAATTTAAAAAACTATTAAAAAAATATAAATGTGAGTTAAGAGATAATTTGCATGAACACAAATAATGTAGTATCAATTCAGTGGCATTGTGAATTAATTAGCTACAGCCCATCACAATGAATTGGGAAAACTCAGCTGTGCTTTCCATCTCTTAGTTATAGCTCATTCTTGCTATGTTACATCTTTTCAGATATTAAGTGCTGAACATGCTTGCTCTTAAAACAGTTAATTATCCAAGACAGGTTTATGGTAGCTTATCTAAAGTCCACATATTCTACTTCTTTGGCATCTTGGATTTATATATTTATAAACAGTAGAAAGTTAATCAGTCCAATTTTCCTTCCTTTCTGCATCCCAGCAGGAACTCTTCCCCTCTTGAGTTCTGCCAATATAAGGTGACTCTCTTAATAGGTCTCTGTTTCTGACGATGGCAGATTACTGTCCACAGCTTGGAACACCCATCTCTCATTTCCTTTACTGTGAGTTAGTGTGGAATGATCCAGGTAAGCAAGGCAGGACAAATCCAGCCCAAACCTGACACATCTGGGGCAGAGCATGGGTTCTAGGTTTCTTTGGTCCAGAATATGTTGAAAAATGGAACTGTTAGCCAATACTTAAACATTTGAATGTTTCACACACACACACACACACACACACACACACACACACACACCAGATATCTGGTTTATCTTGAGAAATCATAAAGTCAGATAGTATTAGCCACCTTCCAGGGTGGCAGTATCAAGGAGCTATGTGGAGGCCCTCCCTGCTTGCACAGGGCCTATATTTTAGGGCTTATCCATAATCCCCACAAGTTCCTGCTGTCCTCTAGAACCAGAGATTGAGTGCATGGATCACTTTATACCAGACCTATTTGAAACTCCCTGGCACCTGCAACTAGGATAGTTTATGAGAAAGCAAAGTTGCATCTGCACCTCTATGGAACCAGAAAGTGAATCTAAGCACTGTGAGGTCCAGGGAGGCAGGCCTCCCGTGAGTAATCCATTACCCAGACAATGCACAAAGTAAACAAGAAGGAAAGAGGGCATTTCCTTCTTGGAAATTAAACAGGGAAATGAGATGTATAAGGCCTTGTGGTGAGAATGGTTTGCTCTCATTGAATGATCAGTGAGGGTTTCTCTATGATGGTGGCATGTGAGCTGAGGCCAGATGAGGTGGCACAGGAAGAGCTGGGGTACATATTTAAGATATATTCAAAGGCCTTGAAGTGGGAATAAAGTTAGCATATTATAGACTCTGTTAGAAGGCTAGGGTGATGGGCTTTCGGGAACTAGCACAAGAAAAAACAGAATAGTGAGCAGGGGCCTGAATAGTCAGGCAGGGTATTGTCAACCTAAATTTTCCCAAAAGCAGAATCTAAACAGAGATTCATATGCAGGTACTTGATTTGGGAATATGGTCCCAAGGGAGTGGAAAAAAGGGAGAGAGAAGTGAAACATGGAAGGAAGAAAAGTGAGTACAAAGAGACATTATTGAGTGGGTCTGTTGTGGGGATAAGGAACCTTATAAATGTTCCTCAGAACTGTCAATGTAGAAGCTAAAAGAGGAAGACATTTACTCATTGCCTTCCATCCCCCATAGGCCAGGTGTGGCCCTGCAAGCATTAACTTCTCAGAGCTTCTGAGCTTAATATGCATAATTGTCAAGAATATTCCTGGGGCGCCTGGGTGGCTTAGTCGGTTGAGTGTCCGACTTTCGCTTGGGTCATGATCTCGCGGTTCGTGGGTTCGAGCCCCGCGTCGGGCTCTGTGCTGACTGCCGGCTCGGAGCCTGGAGCCTGTTTCAATCTGTGACTCTCTCTCTGACCCTCCCCTGCTCACGCTGTCTCNAAAAAAAAAAAAAAAAAAAAAAGAATATTCCTGGATGTCTATCACCTCAGAGCTAGAGAAATCCTGGGGCAGAAACAAGAGATATAGCTCGGTGACATGCTGTCAGATTGCATCCAGGCAATGCTGGTCAGAGCCAGTATGAAACTTCTGTATCAGAACTACAACAAAAGGTGGGATGTAAGAATGTATAACAGTGCCAAAAGAGGCCCGATATTGTAACACATGATGGAGATCCCTTTATCTTCCCAACACCAAATCCACAAACCTCCTTTATCTGTACTCAACTTTGCCTTCTATCCTGTTAATAAAGTTGATGTATTCCTGTGCCTTCAAAGGGTCCTTTTCCCTTTTCCCTCTGCTTTCCTACATCATCAGATTCTCCCTCTACCTTTGACCATAATACCCCATATACAAACATGCCCTAACTGACATCTTTTTAAAAAACCCCTTGAGGATAACCTATGGCAAATGGACAAATTCTTAGAAACATACATCCTACCAAATCTGAGTCATGAAGAAATAGAAAATCTAAACTAACAGTGAGTAAAGAGATGGAATCAGTAATAGAAAACTTCACAGCACAGAAAGCCCAGGACAGGATTTCACTGGAGAATTGTACCAAACATTTAAAATTAATGTCTATCCTTCTCAAACTCTTGAAAAAATTGAAGAGGAAAAAACATTCTCAAACTCATTTTATAAGGCAACATTACCCTATAACAAAACCAGATAAGAATACTACAAAAAAAGAAAACTACAGACCAATACCCTTGATGAATATATATACAAAATTTTTCAAAAAAATACCAGCAAACTGAATGCAACAGCACATTGAAAGTATCATACACCATGGGATGTATCCTTGAGATGCAAGGATAGTTGAACATATGAAAACCAATAAATGTAATATGCCTTGTTAATATATTTAAAGATAAAAATTCCTATGATCATCCCAATAAGTCAAGAAAAAGCATTTGACAAATTCAACATCCTTTCATGATAAAAACTCTCAAAAATTATTATTAGAAGGTATATAAAAGGAATATACCACAACATAATAAAGGCCATATGTGACAAGTTCCCATCTAATATCCTACCTAAGAGTGGAAACATTCTCCCAAGATCAGGAGTGAGACAAGGAAGCCCCACTCATTACTCCAGTTTAACAAAGTCCTGGAAGTCCTAGCCAGAACAGTTAGGCAAGAAAAGAAATTAAAAATCATCCAAATTGAGAAGAAAGAAGTAAAATTGTATGTTTTCAGTTAAGATCTATAAAGATTTCACCAAACAATCATTAGAACTAATCAACAAATTGGGTAAAGTTGCAGGATACCAAATCAAGATACAAAAATCAGTCCTGTTTCTATACACTAGCAATGAACTATCTGAAAAAATAATAAAATAAAAACAATTTTATTTAAAAATTTTTAAATGTTTTATTTATTTTTGAGAGAGAGAGAGAGAGAGACAGCATGAGCAAGGGAGGGTCAGAGAGAGAGGGAGACACAGAATCCGAAGACAGGCCCCAGGCTCTGAGCTAGCTGTCAACACAGAGCCCGGTGCGGGGATTGAACTCATGAACTGCAGGATCATGACCTGAGCCGAAATCAGACGCTTAACCAACTGAGCCATCCAGGCACCCCAAGACAATAATTTTATTAACAATAGTATAAAAAAGAAAATACTTAGGAATAAATTTAACCAAGGAAGTGAAAGGTCTTTACACTGAAAAATACATGACTTTGATGAAAGAAATTGAAAAAGACACAAATAAATCGAAAGATATTCTGCACTTATGGATCAGAAATATTAATACTGTTAAAATTTCCATGTGACCCAAAATCATCTATAGATTCAATGTAATCCTTATCAAAATTCCAATGGCATTTTTTCACAGATCTAGAAAATTCTATATGAAAGCACAGAAGATACTTAATAGCCAAAGAAATCCTCAGTAAAAAGCTAAGTTGAAGGCGTTATACTTCCTGATTTCAAACTATATTACAAAGCTATACTATGATACTGGCATAAAAATTGACATATAAACTAATTGAATAGAATCCAGTGCCCAGAAATAAACCCACACATACAACCAACTAACATGTGACAAAAAAGCCAAGAATACTCACTAGGGAAAGGATAGTCTTCAAGAAATGGTTTTGAGAAAACTGTATATTCACATACACAAGAGTAAAATTGGACCCTTATTTTATACCACTCACAAAATTTAACACAAAATGAATTGAAGATTTAAACACAAGATCTGAAACCATTAAAGTCCTAGAAGAAAACAGAGGAAAAGTCTCCTTAATATGGATCTTGACAACAGTTTATTGGATATGACATACAGAGCAAAGACAAGAAAAGCAAAAGCAAAAATAGATAAGTAGAACTATATCAAACTAAAAGCCTTCTGCAAACAAAAGAAATAATCAACAAAATTAAAAGGTAACTTACAGAATGAGAGAAGATATTTGCAAACTAAGATCTGATAAGGTATCCCCAAATATATATGGTATTCATATAACTCAATGGCAAACAACAAACAGATAATCCAATTTAAAAAATGGGCAGAGGATCTAAATAGATATTTTTCTGAGGAAGATATCCAAATGGTCAACAGGTACATGAAAAGATGCTCAACACCTAATCATCAGAGAAATACAAATCAAAACCACAATGAAATATCACCTCATATCTACTAGGATATCTATTATCAAAGAGATAAGAGATAATAAATGTCAACAAGGCTGTGCAGAGAAAAGAACTCTTGTACACTATTGGTGGGAAAATAAACTGGTACAGGCATTATAAAAAACAGCATGGAGGTTCCCCAAATTATAAAAGTAGAATTATCAGATGATCCAGCAATCTCACTTCTGGGAGCAATTCTGAAGGAAGAAAAATCAGTAAACTTAGAGATATCTGCACTCCTATGTTTATTTATTATTTATTTATTTATTTATTTGTTTTTTGTTTTTGTTTTTGTTTTTTTTTTTTTTTTTTACAGATAGTTTATTGTCAAGTTGGTTTCCATATAACACCCAGTGCTCATCCCCACAAGTGCCCTCCTCCATGCCCATCCCCCCTCCCCCCCACACACCCATGAGTCCTCAGTTTGTTCTCAGCATTCAAGAGTCTCTCATGCACTCCTATGTTTATTGCCAAGATATGGAAACAACCTAGGTATCTATCAATGGATGAGTGAACAAAGAAAATGTGAGATCTCACAGGGAGTTCCCTCTTCCTTCCCCTTATGCTCTCAAGAGCAAGCTTGGCTATCTATGCCCACAGTCAATGACCTCTGTGAATGGGCACACCTGTCAGAGTCAATAACTGAAATCAGTAACTGTGTCCCTTGCAATTTATGTTGGCTCTTCTTCATCTTTGAATAACTTCCTATTTAATATAAATGCAAAATGCACAGTCTTTATAATTGGAAAAGCCATAGGTGACACCAAACTTCAATTTGTTCATGATATCCCTGGCCTGGGCTAGGCAGCCAAATCTGCATCTGATCCCCCCAGGGTGTGGAAGATGCTGAGAAAGGGCCTTTGGCAGATGGCCAATGAAAATGGAGGCAGAGGTCAACTAACAGAGTGGAGATGAGGGGCTGGAATAAGACATTAACTTAATAACACACCAGAGATGGTATGGCCTAAGGGCACTCAGTAAGGGAGAAGGCAACAAGATCAGTAGCGCTTAGAGCACTCTACTCACCATATCACAGATACCCAACTGTGTATTATTAGCTCCTTGCTCTTGTCTGCCCCCACTAGAAGGTAAGCTCTGCAAGTGTAGATTCCAATAGTATTGTTCTCTGCTGAACCCTGAGCCTGGCATTGTAGCAGGTAGATGCTTGTCTAAGAATGAGTGGAGGTGAAAACAACAAATGAGGATGTTGTAGCTCTCCATGTACTGTGGGCACTGAAACTACCTGTATGCCTGTCAGTCCCTCACTACATCCTCAGAATATGATGTCCTCAGGTCCAGGACAGTCTTACTGTTCTCTGACTTCCCAAGCTCAAATCTGGGACTGGCCCAAAGTTGGAATATGAATGAATGAATGATCAGTGGGAAGAAGCTTCAGGGGTAGAGATTCTGGCTTACTATGACTTATCATTTTAACATAATCTCTGAGCCCCCGATTGTTCCACATTGTGACCTACCCTCTGGGCCCACAGCGATGAATACTCTCTTTGTATAGGAAACCCAGAGTCCAACAGGAGAGGATTTACAATGTGACACTGATTTCTAGTGCCTGCTTCATTCTCATACTTTCATAGAGCTTCTGGACTCCTGCCTTGACCTCATAGCTCTAGCCAAGCCAAATCCCTGTGTTTCTCCTCTGGGTCCTGTTGCTGTGCTCTGTCCAGCAGTCCTAGTGACTTCTTGCCCTCTGACCTCACTCCTGGCTGCTACCCCACAACCCACAAGAGACCTGGACCTAACTTTGTTTTTGTCTGGCCTTCTGGGTGTCAGCTTTGCACCCTTATGTTAGTGGTTACTGCTGCCTTTGTTGAGATGTGTCACTGGTCAGTCACTCATGCCTTCCCTCTGGAGGTTGAGTAGGGCAGCTGAGTTCAAGGCCAGGAGAACAGAAGTAAACAGAGATGGAAGAGGGAGAGGTGGGGGCAAGAGTGTGCCAACAAGCATACCAACTACTAAGGCACTGTTTTTCAAACTCTAAATGAGGATTCTAAATAGGTCAGAAATTCAGTTCTGTGGCTTTTAATCAGCATTTAAAAAAAATGAAACAGAATAGAATAGTAAAAAAAATATAAACAGAACCCCTTCTATTGGGCTTATAGTGTTCTGAAGCTTTTTGTGATCTGGGAGCAGATGGAGTCCTGGGACAGGTGTGTATGTCATCCCTACTGGGTGGCCAAAGAGCCAGTTGCTGGATAATGACAATATAAAGACTGAATTCTGTGCAATATTGACTTTAAAACCAAAGAAAATAGAAAGTAAAACTGGTGTGGTCTTAGAGCATAGGGTTGGGAAGTTCTCCAGCTGGGTGGTCTCTGCAGGAATTAGCTGCCTTGCCATTCATAAGCACTCATGTGAGGTTTCTTGCAGATCTTTGCCAAGTGAAAGCCCCTGGATTTTCCCAGCAAAGGATCTTCTTAGTTTGTCTAGGAGCCTGCATACCTCACCCCTATAATAACCTCCCTCTTCTGTCATTATCTATCATCCTTTTTCATCTTAGGAGAACTTTTCTTCCCTACTTTTCTGAGAGATACTTTATCCTTTCTTCTACTATTGCCTCAAATCCTACTGTCTGTTTTTGCTTTCACAGTAAACCATGATGTCTTATTAGCAATGGAAAAACAAAAAACAAAAAACCAAACAGTGCCCTAGAAAGCAAGGGTAGCTTACGTATTACACCCTCCTAGGAGATAAGAGAACACTTACAATCATCTAATTCAAAAGGCACTAAAAGCTACACATATATTAATTACCTCATTTAGCCTGTATAACAGATCCTTGAAAAAGGTATATTATTACCCTCCAGGAAACAAGGCAGAGAGGTTAAATGACTTTCCCAAGGTCATAGTCAGGAGCTAAGCTAAAAGGCAAACCCAGACAGTCTATTTCTAGAATGCTCTCTGCTTTATCCTCCATATTATTATTTTTCAGACTAAACAAAATATGTTTCTATATTAAAATACCATAAGCATTCACTACACATTGTGTTTCTCTATGGTGAGTTATTGGTACCTTCATGTATAGTGTCTATGACTCAATTCACTCCCTCATTCTCAGAGTCTGGTTAGATTCTGTCATGGAGTAGAAACTTAGGATGTGTTGGCTGAATGAAGAAAGGAATGAGTAGCTATCCAGACTCTTGGTAATGTTGTCACAGTGTCTGTGTATGACCTCACATACATCTGAGTGGGTCCCAGACAGCAACTTCATCCAAGAGGTCGTCTTTATTTTATTTTTAGTAAGTGTACTCTTTAATCCCCATCCCCTATTTCCCTTATCCTCCCACCCACTTCCCCTCTGGTAACCATGCTTTTTCTCTATAGTTAAGAGTCTGTTTCTTGGTTAGTTTCTCTCTATCTTTTTCCCCCATTGTTCATTTGTTTTGTTTCTTAAATTCCACATAAGAATATAATCACACAGCAGTTATCTTTCTTTGACTGACTTTATACCCTCTAGTTCTGTCCATGCTTTGCCAAATGGCAAGATTTCATTTTTTATAGCTGAATAATATTCCATTGTATATATACCACTTTTTCTTTATCCATTCATCTATTGATGGGCATGTGGACTGCTTCCATAGTTTGGCTATCATAAAAATGCTGCTATTATGGAGGTGCATGAATCTCTTTGAATTAGTGTTTTATATTTTGGGGGTAAATACCCAATAGTGCAATTCCTGGATGATAGGATAGTTCTATTTTTAACTTCTGGAGGAAACTCTATACTGTTTTCCAGAGTGGCTGTACCAGTTTGCATTCCCACCACCAATGCATGAGGATTCCCCTTTTTTCACATCCTTGCCAATACTCATTTCCTGTGTTTTTGATTTTAGCCATTTTGACAGGTATTAGGTGATATCTCATTGTGGTTTTGATTTGCATTTCCCTGTTAATGAATGATGCTGAACATCTTTTCATGTATCTTTTGGCCATTCTGGTTGCATCTTTGGAAAAATATGTATTCATAGCTTCTGCCCATTTTTAATTGGATCATTTGTGTGGGGGGAGTGGGTTTGTGTATGTTGAGTTGTATAAGTTCTTTCTATATTTTGGAATCTAACCCTTTATTGAATACGTCATCTGCAAATATCTCCTGCCACTAAAAGTTTGCCTTTTAGTTTTATTGATTATTTCCTTTGCTGAGCAGAAACCTTTTTATTTTAAGGTAGTCCCATTAGTTTATTTTATCTTTTATTTCCCTTGCTTCGGGGGATATATTTAGAAAAATGTTGCTACAGCTGACATCAGAGATGTTACTGCCTGTGTTCTCTTCTAGGATTTTTATGGCTTCAGGTCTCATATGTAGGTCTTTAATTGGTTTTGGATTTATTTTTGTGTCTTATGTAAGAAAGTGGTCCAGTTTAATTCTTTTATATGTGGCTATCCAGTTTTCCCAACACCATTTCCTGCAGAGACTTTTCCCCCATTATACTCATTCCTCTTTTGTTGAAGATTAATTGACCATATAGTTGTGGGTTCATTTCTGGGTTTTCTTTTCTGTTCTATTTATCTCTGTGTTTATTTTTATACTAATACCATACTATTTTAATGTTTTGTTTTTTTTTTTTATTTCTAGGAGAGAGAGAGAGACAGCGTGAGCAGGGGAGGGTCAGAAAGAGAGGGAGACACAGAATCTGAAACAGGCTCCAGGCTCTGAGCTGGCAGTCAGCACAGAGCCCGATGCAGGGCTCGAACCCACGAACCACGAGATCATGACCTAAGCGAAAGTCGGACGCTTAACCGACTATGCCACCCAGGCGCCCCAATACCATACTATTTTAATTACTGCTACTTTGTAATATAACTTGAAATCTGGAATTGTGATACTTCCAGTTTTGTTTTCCCTTTTCAAGATTGCTTTGGCTATTCAGGGTCTTTTGTGGTTTCATACAAATTTTAGGATTATTTTTTCTAATTCTGTGAAAAATGCTCCTGTTATTTTGATAGAGATTCCATTAAATCTGTAGATTGCTTTGGTTAGTATAGATATTTTAACAATATTTGTTCTTCCAAACCATGAGTATGGACTGTCTTTCCATTTCTTTGTGTCATCTTCAATTTTTTTCATCAATGTTTTATAGTTTTCAGAGTACACATCTTTAACCTTTTCAGTTAAGTTTATTCCTAGATATTTTATTGTTTGTGGTGCAACCAAAAGTTAGTCTTGTGAAGAAGAATCAGGACCTTGAATATGTTCATTCTTCATCAGTTTCTAAGGGATAGCAATGTCTTAGGTCTACTCACTTGAGACCAGAATGACCCTCTGCATCTGACTGAAAACAGAGCTGCCAGTATCCCTGAGGCTAACTTTCCCTGGTTCTAGAAGCTTCTTTCAAGCTCTGGGCCCTAGATCTCTGGCTTAGGGTCAGATAACGCTGCCTTTTATAACTGAGAGAAACACTAAAAATCCTTTTCCCAATGCTGTCAACATACTTTTATTCAAACCCCACTGTTACAGAATTCTTGAGCTCATGTTCCATGCTTTTATAGGGACCAGAATGTGGAAATTTATAAGCCCGATCTTATAGCATGTGGAGCAAGAATAGAGTAAGAATAAGGCAAGTGTTTCAATAAGGGAAAATGGTCTATTGTCCTCAAACCTGGGTAGATGTCAGAATAACCTCAGGAGGTTTAAAAAGAAGTCCAGGAACTACTTTGAGTAATGATAAAGGATTAATGTAGTTACATGAATTCTCCTATGATAACAATAATACAAACTTGATAAACTTGATAAAATAATTTAAACAAAACAAGTATTTAATAGTGTTGGAAATCATCTAAAAAAAGACAAAATTTGAGAAACATTTACTCCTAAAAAATTGTATCTGCAAAAGGTAAGAATTTTGAGTTTGTGGCTTTGTGATCTGAAGTTGTTTGTCAAATTGGCAACCATGATTACAATAAAAATGGCAATAGAAAAATGAAACCTTACCAGATACAGGTGCTAGAGGTCAGAGTTCAAGCTTAGAAAATTTAAAGAGGTGAAATTTGGAAGCAAACCCTTGCTGACAGTGAAATTACATATACACGAAGGAGACTTGGTTAGCCTGGCAAAAAGAGCAGGCAGAGATAAGAGAGAAATGTGCTTATGGAAGAAAGAGATACCCAGGGAAAAGTCTGTGAAGTTGATTTTTTAAAAAATGAGGATAGTACCCAGTTGTGCACAGCTCAGGCAGTGAGTAGAAGAAAGATTAAGCATTATAGATTTGAAGTATCAGAGGTCAAAACTTAAAGCTAGCAGACTTTGAAAATTTCAGGGAGAGGTGGTCCCTATAAGTAAGGAAACAACATTGGCCCTATCTCCATTAAAATTACTGAATGAGCACCAAATTACACAGGCATAAAAGAGGCCAAAGGTCCCAGGCTGAAAAGGCAGCATTAAGAAGCAAAATAAAGAGCAGAGATATGACTTTCTGTTTTAAACATGGGAATCAAAAGTCTGGAGCTTGAACTCAAGCAAATTAATACCTTCACAAAACCAAAAATCTTTAGACAAACAACAGAATAATCCAGATTCACTAAAAATTTATCATCACTGCCTAGTTTTCATTGAAAATTACTAGACATAGAAAGTACCAGGAAAAAACCTGATTCCATGAGGAGATAAATATGTTAATTAGTTTGCTGTAATGATCATTTTCATTACATACACATTTATCAAACATCATGTTGTACACCTTAGAGACATACAATTTTTTATTTTAAAACAAAAAGAAAGGAGAAATAAACAGATTCCATGTGAACTCAGATGTTTGACTCACAAAGACTTTAAAGCAGCTATTATATACATATGCAGATAATTAAAGACGAATACGTTTTAAGATTAAAGAGAAATATGGTGTAAATGAATGAATCTTAATGAAAAATGGAAACAATTAAAAAGAAAATTCCAGAGCCTAGTAAATATAATAAATACAATTTAAAAATCAATGGATAGACTTAATAGCAGATGAAAAAGTAATCAGTAAACTTGAAGATAGATCAATAGAAATTACTGAGTCTGAAGCATATAGAGAAAAGAGTGAAGAAAATGAACAGAATCATGGAGTTATGTGAGACCAAAACATACATGCTATTTGAATCCTAAAATGAGAAGACTAGAAAAAAGGAAAAGAAAAAATATTCAGAGCAATAATGGCCCCCAAAATATTAGTTTGAGTTGAAAACATTAATTACAGATCCAAGAACTCCATCAACCCCAAGTATAATAGAATTAAAGTTAACTCTCCTAGACATAGCAAATTCAAAGTTCTGAAACCAAAGAAAGAAAATCGTGAAGGTAGCCAGCAAAAAATGATAGGTAGTATCCAGGGAAAACAGTGAGAATAATGACTGATTTCTTATCATAAGGAATGGAAGCCAAAATAAATAGGAACAATATAATTACAGTACCGAAAGGGGGAAAAGAACTGCCAACCAAGAATACTATACCCAGAGAAAAGATCCTTGAAAAATGAAGGTAAAATAAAGTCATCTTTGGAAAAGATTTGAAACATTTTTGAACATTTTTTGAAAAAAAAAATCTAAAAAGCTGTAAAGTGTAAGCATTAAAAAGCTTCAATGTTATAACATCAGTCAAAATAGATTTCAAAACAAGGGGTGTTACTAGAGGCAAAAATGGAGTTTCCATTACTATAAAAAGGTCAGTACAAAGAGATATGACAACTACCTATGTGCCTAATAATAGATCTTCAAAATATATGCATAAAAATCACAAAACTAAAAGCAGAAATATATAAAGTCACAATCATAGTAGGAGATTCTAGCACATCACTTTCAGGAACTAATAAAACAATTAGATTAAAAGAACTAACAGACCATAAGGAAATAGAATATCCAAAGGATATTATCAACCACTTTAACCTACTTGACATTTATAGAACACTACATCAAACAACTACAGAATACACATTCTTCTCAAGTGCAAATAGATGTTCACTGAATAGATGCATATACTGTATCATAGAATGAATTTCAATAAATTTCAAAAGAATGAAATCTTACAATGTATGTTCTCTAGCCACAAAGGAAGTAAATTCAAAATTCTAACTGAATTCAGTCAGTTGCAGAAATTTTACACTGTCTAGCATCCCTAGTAATTTTGGGGTAATGGTCTCATTCTCTCCAACTTTCCAGGAAGCACTGAACTAGGGCACTTAAAAATAACTTTATCATTAACTGTCCTATTTCTACTCTGATAAGCACGTGGACATGCATTCCCCAACTTTGAGCTACTGGCAGAAAATGCAACTCCAACTGGAGTTGTCAAAAAATGAATGCAACCCCTCATGTAACAGAAAAGCACTGTATGAGGTTGTGGTCCCTGGTCCTCAGTTTCCAAGTTCTGCTTTTCTCTAGGTGGACTCCTTACCAAGCAATGTGTTCTGGTGCCCAGATAGCCACCTTCAGCTTCACAGCCAGCAGAAACATCTTTTATTTCCCAAGATGCACTAGCAGCATCCTTTCAGTATCATGGCTCTGATTGGCTAAGTGTAGGTCACATGACCTCCCCGGATTCAGATTCAAATCAATCATGCCACTCACTGTTGGGTTTAATGGTGCTTCTGTGCTTTCCCCGAGGAAAATTGGGGTTAAGAAGAGGGAATGAATTGGGGCTCCTGGGTGACTCAGTTGGTTAAGCATTTGACTCCAGCTCAGGTCATTATCTCACAGTTCGAGAATTCTAGCCCTTCCTCAGGCTCCGTGCTAACAGCTCACAGCCTGGAGCCTGCCGCAGATTCTGTGTCTCCCTCTCTCTCTGCCCCTCCTCTGCTCATGGTCATGCTCTCTCTTTCTCAAAAATAAATCAACATTAAAAAAAAGAAGAAGTGGGAATGAATTTGGACAGACTGTAATGATTCCCTGCACTGCCTGCATCCCTGAGGCTTAAAGATAGCAGTGCAGGAGGTAGGAAGGTAGTGGAAAGTCCTGAAGGAAGATGAGGCCCCAGCAGGATAGGACTTGCCTCACAGCCTAACTCCTGTCCTTCCAGACACTGGTCATCTCCAGGTGGAGGATGATGAATGAAAATGTATACACTTATACACACAGGCACATTTGCACACACAGACACTGCCATGTATTTTCTTTTTCCCCCCACAATGAATACAGCTTACATCTGTATAAATACTTTCTTTAAAAGTACAAATAATTTTAAAATTTTTATTTGTTTCATTTTAGTTTTTAAATTTACATCCAAGTTAGCATATTGTACAACAATGATTTCAGGAGTAGATGCCTTAATGCCCCTCACCCATTTAGCCTACCCCCCTCCCACAACCCCTCCAGCAATCCTCTGTTTGTTCTCCATATTTAAGAGTCTCTTATGTTTTGTCCCCCTCCCTGTTTTTATATTATTTTTGCTTCTCTTCCCTTATATTCATCTGTTCTGTGTCTTTAAGTCCTCATATGAGTGAAGTCATATGATATTTGTCTTTCTCTGACTGACTAATTTTGCTTAGCATAATACCCTCCAGTTCCATCCACGTAGTTGCAAATGGCAAGATTTCATTCTTTTTTAGTGCTAAGTAATACTCCATTGTATATATGTGTATATATATAATATATATATATATTAATATATTCCTTATCCATTCATCCATTCATGGACATTTGGGCTTAAAAGTACAAATATTTAAGACAAAAACATTTAGACAAAAGCGTTTAGGAGTTGTACTTTTGAGAAATAGAGTAGTATAGTGGAAAGATGTTTATCTTTAAGGTCAGAAATGTATACTCCAGAGGTGTTCCTGCCAGCTATGAAGCAGTTAGCAAATTACTATTTCTTTTAGCCTTCAAAATGAGAATAGTTCCTGATTTAATAATTTCATATGATGCAAGGGAAAACCTTACCAAAATGTGGAGCATCAGAAATGGTGCACATATAGAGCATCCTATACTATAGAATGTTTTACAAATGGAAGAGAATGCCCTTTGTATTTCAACTCTGGAAGCCACAGGAAAGTCACTTGTACTTTGTACCACCTAATCAGGATGGATGGATTCCCACCCTTTTGAGTCTTCTCCTTGCTTTGCAAAAGCAGAGCCCATGACTGTTATATCTACAGGCTTTAACTACTAAACAAATAGAAATAACAAGTGTAGCTTGGAATCAAACTGAGGGACAGAGGCAATTAAAAAATAAATCAGGCATCTTGGAAAAAGTTATTTGCAGAAACAGTTGTGTCCACAGCATGAAATATGAAGGAAATGCATTAAAGCAAAAATTAATTTAATAAAGATTCATCCTTATTCTTTTTAAAGGAAAGAATACTATAAAATACTTCATTAAGCAAAGTCTCATCAAGGACATATTGACTTTTTTTTTTAAAGAATTTTTTAAATTAGAGAGATGAAAGAAAAGAGACAGAGAAGTGGGGAGGGGAATATGACCCTTGTCTGAGTGTGCAGCTTCAAGAACTGGGCAGGACAGCTCAGATATGTGGAGAGGAAGATAAGGGTTCTTAGGAGTCCCCTGATCCCTATTCATTCATGTCCCATTGAGTCCATCATGCTAGAGCCACACAAAGCCACTCAGGCAATGGCAGTCTCTGTCTGCTCAGAGAATCCAGACACATAAACCCAAATGTGATTCAAGACACACATTCAAGAAATGGCCAAAATTGTGCCATCCCCCACCTTATGCTTCAACATTTCTATGAGCAGGTGAACAAAGATGCCACTGAAGAAGGTAATTATCTGGTCTCTTACCATAACATTCCAGAACCTAGCATGGTGCTGGGAAATCAGCTGACTCTGCAAGATGCCTGCTGATTGATGTAGTAGGCATTTGGTGTATGCTATCCTAATTTTTTTTTTTTCCTGTCCACTTCCTATCATACCAAGCTTTCTCTTCAGATATCCATCTCAGCTCATGGCCCCACTCACAATTCCAGATTGGGATTTTGAGTGGCTTAAATTCAGATATCTCACTTCCCAGTGCTGGTCATTAGTACAGAGGTGGCATATAAACTAGGTTTACTCAATCAGAACAAATCTCAGGACTCTTTGGAACGTTGAGATAGAAACACTCTCACCATCAAGACTGTGTGGTGTGCAGGCTGGAAACCTAGAATCATGGGAGCCACTGTGGCTAAAAGAAAGGAAGCTAGCCCAGTGACAAAGCCAGAGAAGAGCCCAGAGAGAACTGCAGGAAAATGAAGTGCTCTGATAATGCCATTCCTAAAGCTGTACTTCCTTTGAATTCCAGTAATTTACTTTAGTAGGGATAAATTCTGTTTGTTTTGTAGGCTGCTTGGAATTTTGCTGTTGCTTAATGCTTGCACATTAATGTTCTGACACTGAGGCACCTTGGTGGCTCAGTTGGTTAAGCATCTGACTCTTGGTTTCAGCTCAGGTCATGATCTCACAGTTCGTGGGATGGAGCCCCACGCTGGACTCCACATGGACAGTGTGAAGCTTGCTTGGGATTCTCTCTTTCCTTTTCTCTCTGTCTTTCCCCTGCTTGCACTCTATCTCTCTCAAAATAAATAAGTAAACTTAAAAAACAAAAAGAGTTCTGGGGCACCTGGGTGGCTCAGTGAGTTGAGCCTCTGACTTCAGCTCAGGTCATGATCTCACGGTTTGTGGGTTCAAGCCCCACGTCGGGCTCTGTGCTGCCTGCCAGCTTGGAGCCTGGAGCCTGTTTCGGATTCTGTATTTCCCTCTCTCTCTGACCCTCCCCTGCTCATGTTCTCTCTCTCTCTCTCTCTCTTTCTGTCTCAGAAATAAATCAAGCATTAAAAATTTTTTTTAATTAAAAAAAGAGTTTTGACACTGAGGAGGTCAGAGAATGGGAAAAATCTAAGGAGAGAAAAGAGAAAAAGAAGGGAGAAGGAAGAGAGAAGAGACGAGAAGAAGAGAGGGAGAAGAGAAAGTGGAGGAAGGGAAGGAGGAAGGAGGAAGGAGGAAGGAGTAGGGAATCCCAGAGCAGTTTGGAGCTGTGCCGGCTAGTATGCCATGTCTCATATTTCACAGATGAGAATTCTGAGATCCTGAGATTTGGGGTAACTCTTGCAGAGCCACACCACTAGCAGATACCAGCATGGGAACCCAAGGCTCCTGGTGGCCAGCCACTCTCTTCATTTCCCCAAGCCATGAATAAAGAAGAGCAGCTTTTATAAGTTAAGGGGTTCTTTCTCATTACAGAAAACTTGGGATCTGCATATAAGTAGAAAGAAAGAAAAAAAGCCATAATTTCACCAGCCTCTAAAACTACTATTAACATTTCACCAATTTTTCTGTCAGTATTTTTCTCTATTTAAGAATAATTTTTAGAGCTGTAAACACTCTGTTTACATAGTTTTATTCCCAGAATTTTTTCTCTTACTGTTATTTCATGAGCATTCTTCCATGTTATTGTGTATTCTTCAGAAACATCATTTTTATGACACTATAATATTCAATCATGGAGATCTTTCCTAATTACCTTAGCTATTTTCCTCTCTTTAAACGTATTGTTTGTTTCCAGTTTTTCAACATAGTTTCAAAATTGCATAAAGCTTTTCTTATCAAAGATGATTTACTTAGACTAGATTCCCAGAAGTGAAATCTTAGGGTCAAAGGGTAGGAATTAGGGTTGCAAAGTTTAACAGCTAAAAATGCAAGGTGTTCTGTTAAATTTTAATTTCAAATTATTTGTTATCTGAAATTCAAATTTTACTGGGAGTCCAACCCTAGTCGGAAAGTTTTAAAGGTTTCCATAAATATTTCACATGTTGTGTCTACTCTAATGTATTTCCTCAGGTTAGAAAAGAGGTAGAACAAGAGAATAACATCTAACAGTTTATTTTGTGCCATGCACTGTTTGAACACTTTACACATTAGTATGTTTAAGTCTTGTGTCAACCTCAAAGGCGAGGAATTATCTTTAGCTCTGCTTTGCAGATGAGAAAGATGAAGTAGGTAAGGGTAAGTCAAATGCACAGAAGTACCCAACTAGAATGTGTGGGGCTTTGCAGGGCCCCAAAGAGCTGAATGAGGGGAGACCGTGGTGGAGAGAGAGATTGGTGTCCTGCTGCCAAAAGCAGCAGGCTTCTTTGTGGTATCTTGCTTGGGTCCACCTCAGTCAACCTCAACTGTTCAAACAGCCTTTCTCACCTCCACAGACCCCAAGTCTTCACCAGACAGGAGCAGGACATTTTGTGGGAAGACAAGGTAGAGAGTTTACATTACACATAATGGAAACAGTTCCGTAAAATGAAGTTTGAAACTAGTCCATTCCCTCTGAAGTCCCTCTCTAGCTGTCAGCCTGAGTCTCCGTTTCACACACATATCTTTTCATCCTCTGGGCCTGTTCCCTCTCCTCTTTGAATCTCCCCCCACCCAACACCCCAGCAGGTGTCCCCCCCTCCCCCTCCCCCGCCATTCCCCTATCAAGTGTGAGGAGGAAAATCTGGAGCTCCTTCAGCTTCTTCATTTGCATCTCCATATCTAGTACTTCACTCAGCAAACAACACCCATTCCTCACTGACACTTATCCTCCTGGAAAGGAGAGGTTATACTTAATAAATATTTCCCTGCCTAAATATCTCTAATTTTAAAATATCAAGTGGTAAGGGACTGTATTCCTTCTTGCTTCTCTCCCCTGCCCCCATGCTCCCTTTCTCACCTGCTTCCTTCCTACTCAACAAGCAAAGGGTAGGAGTGAACCCTGGGTCAAGCTCTGTGACAAATACAACGTCTTCCTTGGCCTAGAGTTGTGAGGGCCCAAAGTAGAAACAGCACTCCATCTTGGTATCCTGGAAGGCTTTATGGCCAAGGTACCACTTAGCTGGGCATTGAAGGATGGTAGACTTTGCCCATGTGGAGATCAGGTGAAAGGCTGCCCATCCCAGTGAGGACATTTTGAAGACACAGGCCAGGAAAAGAGAAAGGCTTAAGTCTGAAGCATATTAAGTTCTCTGCAACCTCCTTTCTATATTCATCAGGAACCTCCTTTTGGTTGAGGTCAAAAGGGTCATGGGCGGAGCGGCACTGATATTTGGTGTCTCCATTTGGGAAGCATCCCTGAACAGCTGGTACCCACCACATCATTGCTGAGACTGTTCATAAATGGTTCACAAAATGCATATAATTTTTAAAACTGCTCATGAAAATGGATCAATCAGCATCAGGCTTAAATAATTAGTTCCTTTGCTAAGAAAAAATAGTGCTTCTTAATTATTGTGCTGGTTGTGTGAGAGGTGTTTTTGAAGACAACAAATACAACAAATAGCCCTCTGAAGGCTCTGTCCTTCCACCTGCCTATAGGGGAAAGAATCTAATTAAAACAAAGAAAAAATGTTAATATTTAATGGTGTGATTTTCCCCAAATCATTTTTGCTTCTCAACTTAACCCAGTGACAGCTCCAAAAATTCCCCCCAAAAAGAGCACACAAAATCCCATGAGTGCAATTCTGTCAGAGCACAGTTTTAATGAATAGCTCTGTGCAGCAAGCTCTGGGAGCTTCAGAGCTGACACGAGAGTGCCTCCCTCAAACCACCATGTCCTCTGCTTTCAGCTATCCTCCAAGGCTGCCCTGGCCTCCTGCCTTAAACACCTCAGGCCTCAGAGCTGTGTGCTCCTGCAGTCAATTCAACTCTGTCCCTATGTTGTGGAGAACTTTGGAGGAGTGTGTGAAGCACAAGACCAGGACCTACTGATTTCCAGGAAGATCCAATGAGTTGACATGAATAAACACTTAGCAGAATGCCAGGTACATAGTGACCCCTCAACAAGTATGACTTGCTAGCCTCAGACTAGGAGAGTAAGGTCCTAAGGCTGAAGGAGGATGATTTTTGGAAGTCACACAAATTGGCGGCAGAGTCAGGGTGTGAACACCCTGCTCATTATTTCTCCTGATATTATGACTTGCATCCAAATATTGGCCTCCAGTGCTGGCCATATTCTTCACCATTGGTAGAATAGTCCCTGTGTCCAGCACTTCTGTGCTCATTATTTGTGTCTGGATGAGTGTCTGCAGCCCCAACTGGACCCACCTTCATCCTATTCTTGAATGGATATTTTCCTTCTATATCTGCCAAATTCCTTTTGGTTCCAAGAGACAGGCAGTTCAAACTAAGGAACTTAAACCAAAAAAAATAAAGAATTTTTATCTAGGGATACAACTTCAGACATAGGTGAATCCAGGGGCTAGAACAATGTCATCAAAATTTGGCTTTTTCCTCTAGAGTCCTCTGTCATCCAGACCTAATTCTCAGATAAACTGTCCTCTAGGGATTGTTACTAATGCTCTCGACTCCCATCAGAGTCCATTCAAAGTGAGTTTCCTCTGCAGGGCCCCTAGAAAAAGTCTCATTACATGTCATCGGTTCTGGTAGAATGGGTCACATTCTTGGAGCATCCACTGTGTCCAGGGTGATGTAAAGAAAGACTGACAGGGTTGCTTCCTCTGAGTTCCTGTGAGTGCCCTTGGTGCCTCTACTCACAGGCTTTGCCGGAGGAGGAAAGGGTATGTTGTTCAGTAGGGTTTTTTTGTTTTGTTTTGTTTTGTTTTGTTTTGTTTTGTTTTTGTAAGAACAAATTCCACTGATTAAGTGTTGCATTTCTGTTCTAGAGACCAGTGAAATGTGGCTTCAGGCAGTGATCACACATTTGAGACCCACAGACCAAATTCAGTCTGCAGGTGGATTATGTGGGTCCGTAAAGGATCTTTGAATTTGAATTCATTGCCAACATTAAATATCTGCAGATGTACCATAAACATTCAGGTCCCCAGCTTCTTTGGTAAAAAGAGGTATCTGGCCAGGCAGGGCCTTCCGTGCCTCTGCTCTGCCCAGTCTTCCCAGTCGGCCGTAGAATCTGGCACCTTACTTCTCTTATTAATAGCCAGGACACTGAAGCCAGAGTTTGCAAGGCCCATGCAAGTCAGCTCAGGGTTAATGCACAGCCCTGCCTTTAAAGCACTGCCTTGGAGCTGAGCTGCCATACCAAGAATACAGACAGCCTCCTCCGTCTCAGATGAGTATCAGCAGGCCTGGCAGCTGATGGGCAGGAATTGTTGGCACATTTTACAGAGAAGAAAGGTGAAGTTTGATCAAGTTCAAGGATAGTGTAGTAGAAATAAGCATTAACCTGAGTACCCAGGCAAGTAGTGGTCAGGGAATTGGAGGTGGTTCTCCATCCTGTCCCTGAGACTAGAATTGATGAAACTTGACTATTCGATCCTCTGGTATCAAAAGGATGGGTAATAGAGAGGAGCCAGAGCAGAGCCTGTTCTTTCCTTCTGTGTCCTCCTCATCTCTCTGACTTGGGGAAGATGGGAGTGCCTAAGCAGGACCAGGACTGCAGACAGGCCACATTTACTCCATCTGCCGCCTCCTTTCCCCACCCCTCCCTTGGGCTCCTCTGCCAATTAAGTTCTCAGAGTGGGGATGTCTGCCCCACCTCTTATAGGGAGCAGTGCTGTATGGACCTCTGGTAGGGTCATCTGTAAAAGCAGACCTGGATCAGAGAAAAGTAACGACTCTTTCAAAACCTCAACCCACTTCTCTCTTGTAGGAGAAAGGCAGGAAAGGAGGGTGGAAAAGAAGGGAAAGGAAGACTGAGCCTCCTTTCCTGTGGTGTTAGGGTCCTGTGCACACCCCAAACCTGGCTGTTTTGCTCTGCAGTCAGCCCACACCTGGCCCCCTTATCCTCACTGTCAGCTGCTCTTCTCTCTACTGGTGTCCCAGCAGCCACTCTTGCCCTGCCATGTCCTGCTTAAAATTCCCAGTGGCTTCTTATTTAATGGGGATGAAATCCAAACTCTTGGCCAAGACCCAAAAAGCCTTTAGGGATGTCTTTTCCTCCCCATTGGACCTCATTTTAGCCAACCCCCCTCTGCTGCAGATTCTGTGGCTGTCTCTGGCATGCCACCTTAGCCTTGACCAGGGACTGTGCCCACTCAACCCACAGCCTGGCACTGTGCCTGCCACAGAATGGGTGCCCACTGAGCGAATGCATGAAAGAATGTATGAGTGAATACAGTTGAACAACAATCTGAGTGGTCTGAACTTCTGTTTATCAGTAGTTAAAGACAACTATTTGCAAATGCTTATCAACTTCATTTAAAATTTTAACTGGGGTTCAAGAATGGCAAAGGAACATGGGGAAAGTTGGCATTATTTTACAGTTTATTTAATTCATTCCTCCTGCTGACACTAATTTAATTCACCTCCACAGCTACAGGAAGGCCAGAGCTGAAATAACTAACCGCAAAGGCAGGGCCAGGGCAGGAACAGATTATGGAGCAGTGCCTGCAAGCACAGGGTGGAAAGAGAAGAGAAAAGAGCTGTGGCTTCCAGGGGAAAATTAAAGGGGGTGCAAAAAGAAGTCTTTTTTCTAATGGTTCATTTTCTTTCTCTTTAGTCCAAAGTGATAAAAGCAAATAAATTTGTGTTTAGAATCAGACATAGTACAAGGCCATTACATAAAGATATTATCTTCCTGGTGAAACTTTGTCAGAAGCTCTTAATGTCGAAAGCATGTAAAGTGGATTAAAATATCACAGGCAAGCAGCGGAGATTGTCAAAATGACAGAATATTATTAAACCTGTATATTTATCCCTTAATTTTCATCTCCACACGAGACCCCAGCATGGTGCTGTTTCTGCACAAAGCCGTTGGCTGTGTGGCCAGCTGAATGGTGGGAGGGAAACCCACTTGGGCAGAGCCCAAAATGCCTTCCCAGCTCCCCGGCCAGCCTCTTGCTTGAACAGAGTCCAACCACAGAGTCTAAATAAATAGAAAAAGGTGGCCCTTCTGCCTGGATGACATTTAATTGGCATTCTCTTCCTGGGAGCCACAAAGATCCTGAGGGAGCTGGTAGGTGGTGATGACAGAAAACTCCCCAGAGAAGCCAGGGTGCAGGGCCAGCTGCAGGATTTACACAAGGTGGGGGTGGGGGGGCGCTGCTTCTGTCTTTGGAGTCAGTGGGGAGAGGAGAGCAGGAGAGCTCTTCTTGGCTTGCTTCCACTCTGGCAAAAAGCTACAAGCTATGGGGTGTTCTCTGTGCCTGGCACTGTACCTAAGCTATAGGCACATTCTCTCAGCTAATCTTTATAATAGCCCATGAGGAGTGGGAAGTTGTCCTCTCTCTTTTACAGATGAGGAAACCAGGGCCAAGTAACCAGGTCCTTCAAGTGGTCCATGGTGGCACCAGGTTGGAGCCCAGCTCTGCTGCATACCAAAGCAGACCATCCTCTATGGTGTCTGTGCTCAGGCAGCTCTAAGGGCGGGAAGAAAAGAACCAAGGTCGACACACCAAGATGGAGTTCTCTTCAAGGCAAATGCCAAGGGGGATAAGAGGGCACAGAGCAGTGCTTCCAGATGTGTAAGGGAGCTCAGATGTGCCTGTCTTTGCATGAGTCACTCCAGAGTGCTGCACAGGTGGGGACAGGTGTGGACAGTAGCTGTTACTGGAGTGGGAACTGGAGACAGAGATAGAAAGAGGAAGGAAACCTACATTTCCCTGATGACCCCTTTATGCTATTTGAATTTTTTCAATAATTGAGCAGGTTTTAAAACTGTAAGTTAAACCCATGGGAAAAGTAGCTTAGCCAGAAGGAAAGAAAAGCAAGCTGTATTCATTTTTAAAGGCCCCTGAGTGTCACCGCCTCTCCTAGACCACTGCCTGGCACACACACACCTTCTTTTCTGATCCTCCAAGCCCCTTGTCTCATTCTTAGCTGGGACCTTCTCAGGACCTTTTCCCTCTCCACTCAGTGTCTGTTCCCTCTTTCTTCTAGTGTAACTTTTGCTCTCCTTCTGCCCCAGCTCTTACTCTGTCTCTTTCAGACAGCTTTCCCTGATGACTCTAAGTCCTCCATGAGGGTCTGCAGTGAAGAGAGCTTCCTTTCCACAGCCCAGACCTAGAGCCTTGCCATTATCCATTATCAGGTCTGCTCCTAAGGGTGAGCCATGTTCCATATGCCTTTCCTCTCCTCTTTAGTTCAGTGGGCAACAGAGGGAGGGAAGATCAGGAGAAATATCTCTATTAAGGCAAACTGGACACGTGCTACCTACAGAAACAAATATGCTAAGCTCAGTGTGAAGCCAGAGCTACGGGCACAGGTGATGTCAAGCAGGTAGAGAAAGGGGCTTCCATTCAAGGCTTGCTCTCTATTCACTGAAGGTAAACAAAGTAGATCCAGAAAGGGGATCCAGCTTTGTGAGGCAAGATCCTTATACAATTTGGGGATCCACCTTAAAAAAAAGTCTACAAGATCACAAATATAAATTTTGTATGAAAATTAATATCTAATTAGAATGAGAAAATAAATGACAACAAATACTAGAGGCTAAACAATTCAGGTTTCTTTCCTTATTTCTTTCTTTTCTTTTCTTTTTTTTTTTTTTACGAATAGTTTATTGTCAAGTTGGTTTCCATATAACACCCAGTGCTCATTCCCACAAGTGCCCTCCTCCATGCACATCTCCCCCCTCCCCCCCACCCCCCAGTCCTCAGTTTGTTCTCAGCATTCAAGAGTCTTTCATGGTTTGCCTCTCTCCCTCTCCCCCACTATATCCCCCCTTCTTCTCCCCCTTGGTCCTCCGTTAAGTTCCTCCTAATCCTCCTATACATGCAAACATATGAAATTTGTCATTCTCTGCCTGACTTATTTCGCTCAGCATAACACCCTCAAGGTCCATCCATGTTGCTACACATGGCCAGATTTCATTTTTTCTCATTGCCATGTAGTATTCCATCGTATAGATAAACCACATTTTCTTGATCCATTCGTCTGTTGATGGACACTTAGGCTCTTTCCATGTTTTGGCTATTGTTGAGAGTGCTGCTATGAACATTGGGGTACATGTGCTCCTATGCATCAGCACTCCTGTATCCCTTGGGTAAATTCCTAGCAGTGCTATTGCTGGGTCTTTCATTATTTCTTTAGGCAGTTTGCCAGCAATACTTACACAGACACGTTTTCTGAGCGCATCCTGGCCCCTCCCACCCAGCATGCTCCTTAAGGCCCACAGACTCTCAGCAAGTGGGAGAGCCTGATGCTTTCTGGGCTTTGCAATCAATTCACTTCTTTGGAGAAGACCCAGTGTCCAGCCATCTGTGTAAAGGATGAACATGACAGATCAACAAAAACCAGATGCCAACCAGTGAACACAGCTCCTATGGCCTAGCCCAGTGCCCTGGCCCTGAGAGGAGCAGAGCAGCAAGCCCACCCTGGACTAGGCTGCTGGGCACCCAGCCCAGGCCTTGCTCACAGGACAGACACTCAACAAAAGACATGCGAATGGCTGAATCAAAGAAAGAGAAGAAGCTGGAGGAAGAACTAGTTGGCAGGGATTTGTGGCAGAGGTGAGGTCAGACCCAGACAGCTCTCCTTGTGCATTCTATCAAATATTTAAAGAAGAAATGATGCCAATGATCCACCTCTACACTTGCTCTTCTAGAAAACAGAAGAGGAGGGCCCACTTTTATGAAAATGGCAATACCCAATACCAAAGCCAGACAAAGTTATTTTTGGGGCAGTGGGGGAGGGACCACAAGATTACTCATGAAGTAAACACTGCAAACATACCAGAATGGCTAAAATTTAAAATGCCAAATGTTGGCAAGAATGTGGAGCAACTGGAACTCCCACACTGCTGTGGGAGTGTAAAATGGTACAATCACTTGGGAAAACAGTTGGACAGTTTCTAAAAATGTTAAACGTACACTCACCATACAACCCAGAATTCCACTTGAATATTTATCCAATAGAAATAAAAACACATGTTCACACACATACTTCCATGTGGATGTTCATAGCAGCTTTATTACATAAGAGACCTGAATGGAAACAAGGCAAGCATCCATCAACAAGTGAACAAATTGCAATTAATCTACACAATGGGATGCTATTTGACAATAAAAACAGAAACACTAGCAACAACCTAAGATAATCTCAAAACCACTGTGATGAGTGAAAAAGCCAAACAGAAACTATGGGCTAATTGCTACCATTTACGTGAAATTCCCGAATAGGCAAAATGAATCTATAGTGACCAAAGCTTCCCAGGGTTGCTTGGGCCCAGGAGTGGAGGGCAAGATTGAGTGCAGAAGACTTCGAGCAACCCCTGAGAAGCTTTGTGTCACTACAGATTCATTTTGCCTGTGCTAGAACTTCAGGTAAATGGTATCAATTAGTCCATTAGTACAAAAGGCATGAGGGAACTTTCTGGGGTGATAAAAATATATCTCAATTCCAGGGAATGTATGTATTTATATTTATGTTTGTATGAATTGGCTAAACTTATCAAGATGTACAAGGTGTTTTAAGAAATAAAATTAATAAATAAAAATAGTGTGTTTTAGGCTCTACTCTCAAATATTTTGATTTAATATCTAATGCCTGATTGGGAGGCCTAGGCATTGATATTTTTAATAACACTTGCCCTATTGCTTCCTGGATAGGACCCAGCTTGGGGAAAGGATCGACAACTTTTGAAAAGGTTAATCAGGTTCTGGCACCATCCAGGCAAGCCCTGTATAAGGCTGTCCCTGTCCACCTTCCTGGCTGGTCTCAGATCTCTCTGTGCCTCTCGCACTGTGCTGCTGCCCTGTGATGTGGCACAGGTACCCTCAAGCCCTCAGTAGCCTTCATGCACAAGGCAGTTGACTTTTGACATTCAGGGCAGAGCGCTCATGTCCTTCCTCAAAAGGCCTCCCGTGACCTGTGAAGTCACCCTCCACCCCCACATCCCCTCTCTCCCCTCACTGTGGTCATTTATTTCCCCATAGTACCTGTCACTTTGTCAAAGAATCTCTGCTGCTTCATTACTCCTTGATGATCCCTCTCCTCAGTTTATGCACACCAGGAGAGCAGGATCTTTGTCTGTCTTGTTCACTGCGGTACATGGCCATCCAAATGATCTCTGGTACATAGTAAGTGCTTGAGAAAATCTGACTAAAGAAACACCTTGACAGAAGAAACTGTCAAGTGAAACTAAAGGGTTGGAACTGAAGATTAACCATCAACCACTGAAGAAAAACAATCACAGAAAAGGTGAATAATTTCTAAAATGATACCACAGGCAGCCAAGAAAAATAAATGCTTCATTTTATTCATTTTCCCCCTGACATTTTCATAAGCCTTGGCAATGAGCAAAATTGTCATGAGTTGCTTTGGCTACATCTGCCCAGCCAATAAGTCCCCATCCCTTCTTCTTGGGAAGGGTCCTGCGGAAGACAGTCATGAGACCCAGACAACCTTTTTCATTTGACCCTGTCTCCCTGAGCACAGCCGATTGGAGCAGCAGAGGACACCTGACCCTAACTGGACCAATCAGATTCTCTGCAGGTGGCCAGCCTGCTAGCGTGGGAAGCCAGCCTCTTCTAGTGAAGGAAGGAGGGGCTGATGAAGCTAGGCTTGTGGTACTAGGGAGGAGAGTAAAGTCAATGCTTGAAGGAGAAGAGCTAGTCCACAGGACTCTTCTGTTCCATGACTTTCTTAGGCTCAACCCCATTTTCCCTGCTGGAATTCCACAAGACCCTCTGGACTCTTTCTTAGAAACCATTTATTCTGTTTTATTTTGTTTGTTTTCTTTTCTGCTTGGGCTAGCTTGAATGTTTTTGTTATTTGGTACAAAAAAGTCCATAACTAATCAAGCATGTATTAAATTACTGTAATAATAAGACAAAATGGTGCTATAAGAATGTAATTTACATACATTTTCAATATGAGCACATATTTACAACTAGAATGTAAAGAGAGGTCCACTTGTGGTTTCTATGCAGTCATTCTGGTCTCTCTGCTCTGACCGCACTGCCTCTCCACCCTCACTCTTCTCTGCCTCTCTACTGGGCTTCCAGATACAGGAGGCCCTCAGGAATTTCTGATTTCCTAACCAAAGCTGGGGTTAGCAGTGGAGATACTGATGGAGACATGGGTGACTATGTTCCACGCTTTGTGGGCCATGCATCTGGGATACTAGTGCCCCGTGCAGGCTCAGCACTAATTTGAGCTGCAACACCATTTTCTAAGCTGTTGCCATCTCAGGTCACAAGGGAACCTCTCTGGGGAATCAGGGATGGTTGGTATTCAATTTCCCTTCTCCACTTCTCAAGAGCCAAGCTCCCAAGTTCAAAGACATCTATCATGGGGAGTGATGGATTGTATTTCAGAGCAGGTTGGCAGCAGGGGAGAATTGGATTCAGAAACAACCATCTGGCTCTCGCAACTGTATGCCCTTTGCCCTGCTCAGCGTCAAGCCGGCTGTCACACAATCTGAGTGGCCACAACAGCAGAACCAACTCTTCTGTCCAACCCAGAGAGCCCTCCTCTGTTCTGGAGAAGCAGAGGTGGTCAGAAAGCCAGTGGGGACACCTTCAGGCTGATTGTGGAGGGAGCTGTGGCTGAGCACAGAGAACTTTTTGAGAGCCTACTATGTACTGGACACATGGGAGACAGACTAAAACAGGCAAAATACCTGTCCACCAAGAACATGCATTCATTCATTCACTCACTCACTCATTCATTAAAAAAAAACAGACCTATATATTTTTTATATATATACCTCCAAGCACAGGCACTGAAGCCTGCTTCCTGTTGTGGGAAGCTCTTAGTCTTTGTAAGCACTCTGTCTGGGGTCAGATCCCAGCTTCAACAACTGCTAGCTGTGTGATGTGGGCAAGTCTTACCAGCATGTGCTCCTATATCAACACCTTTCCTCTCTAAGGCTCTGTTCCTTATATGTAAATTGGGGATAATAACAATACTCATAGAGCTATGTTGATGGAAATAATGTCTACAAAGTGCTTATGAGTAGTAAGTGCTCACTGATATTAGCTGTTATTATTTAGTTGTATCTTTTTTCTTTTACTATTTTTATTATGTCCATGCACTCCTTTATTCAGACACAATTCTATGACCATTTTTTAAATTGAACAAATGGTGTGCTATCCTATGCTATCCATCTCAAACAGCCATAACAATCATTGATTTTGATACAACAGCTGACACTAATAAGGACTGATCCTATTTGCATGTGATCTTCCCTTGGCCCCCTGAATTGGGACTCCCGGGTCGTTCCCGAGCCTCACAAACACAGCATCCCAGCACCATCTGTATGGCCAGGAGCTTGACTCTCAGGCTGCATTTTCCATTTTATGAGCAGATTGGGAGGCAGCCAGCGCAAGCACCAGTTTTTAGGATACCTGGGGAGAGATTTTGTCTTTTTACTGCTTAGCACAGAGATGAAGAGGCAACCAATCAATGAGCACCAGCCAATGACAGCACTTGCCGCTGACAAGCAATGTCACTCTCTATTGTATTTTCAAAAACTCTAGGGTGGCAAGGCTCAGAAAGACACCGAGTTATGTCTAACAGGAAAAGCTTAGAAAACCAAGGAACTTTTAGAGGGTATGTTTCAGCCATTCCTCATGATGAATCCTAAAAGAAGAAAGACCAAGCAAAAACTTGGGGAGGTTCCGTACCCTGAAAGGCCTTTCACGTAGATGGTCAAAAGATAAATTAAATAATTGAGGAAAAATGCAAAAAAAATGTTCAACTCTGTATGTGGATGTACATGTGCACACACATGTGTGTGTACCTGAAAGAGACAGACAATGAGACAAGAGCAAATGGTAAATCCATGCTAAATACACAAGTTATCATATTAGCTCACATTTATGGAGTAGTCTATTGTATGCCAGACACTGTGCTAAGCACTTCCATGTACATCTCTTCATCTAATTGCGACAACGTAATAATAACGTATGGAAACACTTAACAATGCCTGGCACCTGGAATTGCTGTTTTTATCATCATCCCTGTCTCCAGATGAGGAAACTGAGGCTTAGAGATGTGAAATGACCTTGCACTTGCTTTTTAATGACAAAACCAGGTCTCAAACCTGGTGAGTGTGTATCCTTTCTAATCTAAGGATAAAAGCAACAGAAAATATCCATTCTCCAGCATCTCTTGGTGTCACATACTACAGTAAGGCACTATTGCATATTCACTCATTAAATCTTATTTCCCTCTGTTAGTTTACAGATTAGAACACAGGCACATGGGGGCACAAATAGATTTTCCCAGGGTCACACAGCAAGGAAGGAGTGGAGCTGAATCTCTAGATGGATGGACATGATTTCGAAGCCTTCCTTCCTGAGACAGTTCATTCTCTGACTCAGGTTGTAAGGTGGTAACAGCATGGTTTCTGTGCCCTCAGAGCCACTGTGAATTGGCAGGAACAAATGTCAGAGGGCCTGCTCAGGAGTGGCTGCTTTGGACAGCTGGGTGGTCATAAGACTCCAACTCCACAGGCGCTATCCTGTGCCCTGAAAGACATCAGTGTTCCACAACTGCTGAAGAAAAATGGCTTTTGTTCTAGAACCAGAAAGAAAAGGGAGGCCTCCTGGGTAAAGATAGGAAAGGCTTCATTTTCTGCCCTGGGTCCTCCCTCCACCACACCATGTGTAATTTTGTCTCCAGGTACCTCCCTGGCTGCTAGATATTCTCATGCCAACTGGGATGTGATCCAGTTAGGTACGACTACAACTGGCTCTTGGGATCTCTCCTGCTTCTACCATCAAGGTTGCAAGAGCCTCCAAGAATGACTTTCCCTTCCCTTTGACAATGTATAGGGCCCGGCTGACTCCACACTTCACTGCTTGCCATGACAACAGTAGCAACCATAGTATAGTACCCAAACCCCCAGTGTGAAAGAAGAGGCAGCCATCACCTTGAATTTCAACCCTGTAGTACCTTGTGAGGTAGAGAATCAGACTTGAGAAAATGTTCTTTGAAGACCCCTGGTTGGAAAGGAAGGACCGGATATCGTCCTGTTGACTGAAGGAGAAATTCCAGGCCATTGTTTATCTGCAGGTTGGCAGGACTCACCAATCCTTATGGCCACTCATTATTCCCACTTTCCAGATGAGAAAACAGAGGTAACTAATTTTCGCAGGGCCATTGCTAGTCAGTGGCTGAGCCCAGGCAAACCGCATTCCAAATCCCCCATTCTTTCCTCAGTACTGCTGAACTATCTAGATGTTCCACAATTCAGCCTGTCAGCTCTCCTCTGCCATGTCTTTTATTTCAGTAAACACACTATTTGTATTCCCTTGGAAATTGCACTCTGGAGAGAGAGTCTTTGATGGAGGCAGGCTGCATACCCATGCAACACTTTCCTTCTGCAAGCGGAGTGACACAATCGTGCACTATCTCACTGATACGCATAAGGTCAGCCCTCTCTTGGCACTCCACGAAGGAATTCCTGGTGGGGAGGATGGTCACAGCTATACATCTACACTTCTGAGCCAGGAATCTCTGCCTTTGTGTCTGTGGGTGTATTAATTAATCATTCCTTTAACACCAGCTGTGTCTACACTCATTACTAGAACAGTCAATTCCATTCTTAAAAATAAGCTAATTTAAACCGATGATTTGATGGATTTTTAAAAACTAAATTAGTTAAATCTTTGTTTTAAAACAGAATCAATCTTAAGAACAGAGAACTGGTGAATTTTTGAAAGCAAAGTATCATTCATTTGTTCATGTATTCATTCATTTAGCAAATGAGTGACAGGGGATGGGCTAGTACAGTGGGGAGTGGATCCCAGACAATTGGTCTCAAAGCCCTTCAGTCTAATGTGGGGAAGAAGGAGAAGAAATGATCCTTGTTCCCACATTAATCTCTAGATGGCAGTAAAAATAAATAAGTGCCCATCCTACGGGACATAAAAGAGGACTCTATTCAATTAGCAAACCCAGAGAACCTTGGCAGTAGAGGCTGAGGGAGCTCTACTGTCTAAATTGGTTGGTTGCTGAGGTCATTAGAACAGCAGGGGGCACTCTAGGGAGTGGTTAGAGAGGACCCAGGTCAGCATCACTAGGGAAATGCAATGGGCAGTTGCTTTCTTGCACTGAGTGGGCAGCTTTTAATTGCAGTCCTCCTAAATCCAGAGTACGTGGCGGTATGGACAAGGTTCACTGTGTAAAGAAAGAGCGTTGTAAGAATTCTCACCTGTGTAGCCTGTGTGACAGATTTAACTAGTGAAGAGAATGGACTGTTTTCAGGGACTAATTACATGATGAAGCTGTTGATGTTACAAATCACTCTCAGCTGTTATCAGAGCTGCCTTCTGCTTTTACCCTCGAGGCCTAGTCCTATCCATCTGCAGGCTGCCAGGGGGGTCCTGTGCACAGACCCGGTAGCCCGACCCCTCAGCTCACACCTGGGTTCCACCCCTTACAGGCTGTGAGATTGTGGTCATGTTACCTAACACTCCCAGACTCTGTGTTCTCTTCTATAAGTTGGGGCTAGAGCCCATCTCCTAAGACTGAGGCCAAACATTCTGGGACATGGTAAGTGCTTAGCAATGCTGCTGTCACCGTCACTTAATAATCAATCATACAAGCATAGGATGGATGTAAATTGTCTGTGCAGTAGTCAAGTGCAGTGACTGGAGCCCTGCTGGAGGAGGCACAAAGAGGGAGGGAAGAGAGGGTCTCGGGCCTCTGGGGGACCACATCACATCTTGTGGTCCATATTCCTGAACATGCCCATACTTAAGATACCTAGAGTGGGACCTCTGGAGGATGGAAGATTCTAGGTCTGTGTGTCTTCATGTCCCTCTTTATTCCTCTCCTCATTCAGGTGGAAACATGGTCTTCCTCTCTCCTGGAAAGTCCTGTATCAGAGGGGACCCCCCTTCACCCTGGAGCCTAGTAGGATGTGCTGGGCAGAGTTGCTACTTTTGAGCAAGTCCTGCATTGTAGCTCCCATTTAGGCCTATGTGTAAAAGTGACTGTCACTCTTGGTTGTGCATTTGGTGTTGCACCTCCTTGATGTGTGCTTTCCAGGCCAGCTCTCTCTGGATTCCTTCCTGTAAGGCTCTATCCCTTGAGCTCACACTGCAAGGTGGCTTGTCAGCCAGGGGCCTGACTTAGCACTGCTTTTGCAACAGGGCACTCCCTGGAGCAAGACCCTCTGCGTCTCCCCTCTCTGCACCCTTAGCAGCTGTAGTTCAATGCAGGGCCCACATTCAGTGCCCAAAGTGTGGAACCAAGCACACACAAGAGTATGTCTAAGAGTGTAAGACTCTTCACTTAGAGTTCCCCAGGCTCTGTCTCCAACCTCAGAAATGACCCACCTGCTTCAAAATAGGACTCCCCAAAGTCAAACACTGCATCACCACAGGGTCCAATTTCATTTCATTGCTCCCTCAGCACAGCTGCAATTAATAAACATCCCACTGCCTGCATGGTTCCCGGCTGGGAGCACATGGCATCCTGGAAGCGACCCCTGGTGGGGAGTTTGTCAGCCTGACTCCTCTTCCTTCAGCCCTGCGCCACAGCTGACTTGGAGCATGCCTGCCCTGTCTGCAGAGCCTCTTCCACCACCTCCACCAATCCCCAGAACCCATCCTCCTCCCATAGCCACCTTTGGAAAACATGACCCCATGGAGGAAGCTCCCAGGGAACAACTGGGGCTTGTGTTTCAGTGTGACTGTGCCCCCAGTTTGTGTTCAGGGCAGCATCCTGCCCTCACCTAGGGTGCCATATCTGGAATATGAGGTCCACAGAGAAGATCCAGTGGTTCTGGAATCCAGAGCTGGCTCTGACCTGTGTCCTTTGTGACCCTGGGCAAGACTCATACACTCTCTGAGCCTCGGGGCTGTGTTCCTTTCTTCATATTGGGAAGTCACATAGCCTATGGGTTCATATTTCATGTCAAACACTTTTCTTGGTTAAGGCACACAGGAGTCAGCAGAAAAACAACAAGACATCAAGAAACTGGCAATCAAATAATGAACCAGAACATTTTGGATGGTGACAAAGCCCATGAAGAACACTGAGAGCAGCTAGGGTACTCAGGGGAGCCATCCTGAAGAGGGGACTCCAAATCTTTGCCAGAATGATAGAGCAAGTCAGCCAAGAAAAGGTCTGAGCCATTGTTTTCCAAGCAGCAAGAACAGCAAGTACAAAGGCCCTGAGGCAGGAATGAGGTCAGCATGGTCTGGAGACTAAGAGAAACTGAGTGGCTAGAGCCTTGTGGACAAGAGGAAGAGGGTGGAATAAGCCAGAACACGTAAAGCCTGTAAGCCACAAAAGGAATTTCAACTTTAGGCTGAGTGTGTATAGCAGAGGGACATGGTCTGATACAGGAGGCAAAAGATCTCTTAGCTACAGTATGGGCAGTGGTAGTGGAGGTAGCAGGTATAGAAACAGAAAGATGATACAAAAATAGATAGATGTTGCAAGAAAGGGTAGAGGCTTGGGTTGTAGGTGGTGGGTGTGGGGATGGAGAGAGGTGGACAGCTCCCGAGCATGACCCGTGGGAGAGGGGTATGGGCATGTGGAATGAGGTGAGGAACAATCTAGGGCACCCAAGGGGTCCAGCATGAGCAACTGGCGAGTAGGGCAGCACTTTCTCATCTGGGAACGGTTTGCAGGGAGGTGACCTCCACTACTTGTCAAGGCGTCCACTCCCCAGTGCGAAGCTTTCTAGGTGGAGTGAGCAATGATGAGAAATGGTGCTTATTCAAGTTCTCTGGCAGCCAGTTTTCCTGTCTTTTCAGAAAATCATCATTGCCTTCCCTCCTTTTCTTTTATTGCCAGGAGGGAAGCATCCCTATGTGGGCCCAAATGCATGGGGTTGTAATGTGCTCCTGCTTTCCATGCATTGCTAGAATGCTGAATAGTCTCTATGAACATGAATTAATGGTCTTGTCAGCAGCGACGATACTTACAGAGTATACTGTTATATTATAAGAAGAAATTGAAAGCAAGGATTTGTCAGCTCTAAGCAAGCAGTGGATACCCTGAGGACCTGGAGGCTGGTGGAAACCACCTTCCCTCTGCTGGGCCTTGTCCAGCACCCACCGTCAGGCCTGCTGGATAACCTGCTGGATGAATGAACCTTCCCTGCTCTGTGGAGAATGGGGAGGAAAGACACTGTAGTACCATGCTGATACCGCAGACATTTCCCTAAACCACAAGAGAAGAAACCAAAGACCCCAGGGAGCCCTGCACCTGGGCAGTAGATGGGCCCTCCTAGGAGCAGACTCAGCAGACTCTTTGCCCTTTAGGACATTTCCTGTGAATGGAGGCAGCTTTGGCTCAGATGCTTTCTCCTTGAGGCTGTTCTGGGCTTGCTCTGAAGGCCCCAGATTGGATTTAGCACACGTGAGAGCTGGAAAAGAGCTGTTTTGCAAAGCGGTGAGCACCCCATCACTGGAGGCTGTATGCTACCGGGAAGCTTCTGGGCTCTTCCTGGAGTTGTTGACTTCCCTGGACAGCCACACATTGGGCATGCCCTTGTACTAGCCTGAGCTAAGAGCTGGGGATGCAGTGGGTAACAGGAGTCTCTACCTTCAGTCATGGGAGAGAAAGAAAATAAACAAGGTAAAAGTAAATAAACAAGATAAGTACCCTACAAAAACAAAAGAACTTGCTGTCACAGAGGCTGTGGGGCAGCAGTGGGCATTCAATATCTGGGTGGGCAGGGAGCGGAGGCCTGCTTGCTACAAAGGGGTGGCTCCAGGAAGACCTAGAGCAAATGCTCTCCTCGCAGAGGGTCAGCTGCTGCTTAAGATGGCACATTCAACCATGATTTCCAAAGTCTCACGTTCAGTAATGACAAGACACTGAGATGACATATGGACATCAGGAGGAGCAGGTTGGTAGCTTTGGTGGTGAAGGCTGTCAACTTCCTGAGGTCATTTCCCAGAGTTGAGGTGTGGCTGGGGCAATGCCCTTGCCAGGCTTTCGGAGGCCAAGGGAGGGCTGACCTCACATCCTGTCCTATAGGAGAGGGTGAGAACCTTCTCCAAACCCAGATGAGGAAGTGTGGTCTCACCTGGGGACCAGAAGCCTGGTAGGAGGCTCGGCAGGTGCACTCTCAGTCAGTGGCTCAGGTGTGGGGTGTGGGAGTGAGGCTTCAGCCTCCCCCAGCCAAAAAGCATGGGAGGGGCCTTATACCATCAGGGTATTAGGCAGCCTGCTCCCAGCATCTCCCACTCACCTCTCACCTCCCTCGCCCCCTCCCCACTGTCACTGCCAGTTTTCACACTGACCACATACTGGATTCTTGTTTTAGATATTGTGACAATTCTTAAAATAGCCACCAAAGAGAGAAAAGGTGAGTTTTCCCCCATGGACACTGGTGGGAAGGCCATAGCAGGGCCACTATGTCTCCTTCATTCCTGCAATATGAGCAGGCTTTCCAGGTGGAAAGTCTAAGAACTGCTCCAGGACCTCATGAAGCCCCTGCATGTGACAATGCTGGCAGAAAGTACCAAAGAAAAACAACAAAGTGGAATATTTTTAAATGCCTTAAAATGACAGAATGGATGGAGTTTAACAATTTTGTCAGGAGGAACGCTGTTAGTTCAGTAGCTGACACAGATAATGTTTGGAATCACAGGAGTTAAACTGATCCCTTCAAGTTCACATTCATGATAAGCATACCCAGAAATGGAGGCCAAACAAAGTACATGCCCAGGGACTTTAAAACTTTTAAAACAGAGGTTGGTGCTGAGTCAGCAGAAATGGCTTGATCTCTCTGAAGCTGTTGCCCTATCTCCAAGAAAGATGGATGTTAGCATTCCTCAGCCACGTGGCCATTGTCAGGATTCCAGTCAGGAATCCACTGGCTCTGGAAACCCATCTGCATCTACCTATGGACAGATTGTGAGGCCACTAGTCTAAATTTACTCACAAGGCACTTTCCTCCTGACTGAGGATCAGGATACAAACCAGGTATTAAACCAAGCTAGGGCTACCCCTCAGCTGCTGAGCTAGAAAGATGGTGGTGGAGACAGCACTTCCCCAGAGCCCAAGGGCACTGTATTAGTTTTCTATTGTTTGTAACAAAATGTCACAAACTTAGCAGCTCAAAATAATACATTTATCATCTCACATTTCCCATGGGTCAGGAATCTGGGCACTTCTTACCTGAATCCTTTTTGCTCAGGGTCTCACAAGCTGTAATTGAGGCACTGGTTGGGCTGTGATCTCCTCTGTAACTTGTGTTCTTCAAGCTCATTCGATTTGCTGCCAGAATTCAGTTCCCAGAGATTGTAGGACTGAGGTCCCCATTTTATTACTAGTCGTTATCTGGCTGGGACCACTGTCAGCAACCAGGTATGCCCTCAGCTCCCTGCCCTATGGACCCCATAGTCAGCTCACAATATTGATGTCTGCCTTCTCACAGCTCAGCAGGGATCTCTCTACACTCTCTATCACTGACCTCTAGACCTAGCCTTAAAAGGCTCGTGTGATTAGATACTAAGACCACTAAGATACTCCTGTTTGTAAAGCCAACTGATTAATAACCTTAATCACATCTGCGAAACCTCTTAGTCATGCAACCTAACAACCACAGGAATGACACCCCATCATATTACAGCATCTGCCGCACTGAAGGGGAAGCAATCATACAAGGTATGTACACCAGGGGGCAAGAATCTTGGTGGCCATCCTGGATTTCTGCTACCACAGGCACCCTCTTCAGGACTACAGCCCTGGCAGTCCAGCGACACTCTGGCCACTGCATGACCCTTGGCAACCTCACACCAGCCTATTGATAGGCTACCAGGGCCACAGGGAACTTCCTATAGTCATCTCATCAGTGACAGAAATCAGAAAAGGTAATTTTCCTACTCCAGTGTGGTGTTTGATGACCTCTCAGCTAACTGGATTTTCTCCAAAGATCCAAAAGCCAAAGTTCTCCCTAGGTACATCACTGTTTCTAGGGAGGTTTGGGTGTGTGTGTGTGTGTGTGTGTGTGTGTGTGTGTGTGTGTGTATGGATATGTGCATGTGTGTACACGTTCATGTGTGTGAGTATACATGTAGTTGGGATAGTACAAGGTCCCGACTAAAGAGGCCTAACATCAGAGTCAGTAAGAAGGTTCCTGGTAAATATTTTCTCCCATTCCCTTGGTGGCAACCACCATTCTACTGTCTGCTTGTGTAAATTTGACTATTTTAGATTCCACATATTAATGAGATCATGCAGTATTTGTTGGAAAGGGATGTGGGGAAATGTTGGTCAAAGGGTACATAGTTTCAGTTAAGCAAGGTAATAAGTACTATGGGTTGAATGTATAGCAATGTGACTATAGTTAACAGTACTGTGTTATATACTTAAAACATGCTAAGGGAGGAGATTTTAAGTGTTCTCAACACACATCCACACACAAACAAATAAGGGATCTGGATAATTGGCATGGGCAAGGCCCTTCCGCTCTGACGACTTCAGTTTTCCCTTTGAAAAATGTAGACTATCTCTAAGAGCACTAGCATTTCTAAAGTTCTCCACTTGGAGAACTTCCAGAAATTTCTTTAGCTCTTTTTGGATTTGATTGTTTACATACTTTCTATACATATACTCTATTAGTCAGGGTTTTCCAGAGAAATAGAACCAATAGGATGATTCTTTCCTCTGTCTTTTATCTAAGGAATATACACACACATATACATACATATGTATATACATGTACACACACATACATTATAAGGAATATGTATCCATATACAAATATAAGTAAGGAATACATATATGTTGTACAATACTATATATATATATGTATATATATGTATATATATATATGGACTTGGCTCACAATTATGTAGACTGAGAAGTCCAGATCCAGGAGAGCCAATAGTTAAGTTACAGAAGAGAAGGAGAAGGCAGAGGAGACCAATGTTCCAGCTGGAAGACAGTCAGGCCAAGAGCAAGAATTTTTTTCTCACTCAGCCTTGTGTTCTGTTGAGCCCTTCAGTGACTGGGTGAGGCCCACTCACCTTGGGGAAGGCCACCTGCTTACTCAACTGAGTCAATTCAGATGTTAACTTCACCCAGAAAGGCCCTCACAGAAACACCCAGAATAATGTTTGACCAAATACCTGGGCGCCCTATGGCCAAGTCCCGTTGATGAATAAAATTAACCGTCACGCATACTTTATGTATATTTGGATAAATAAAAAGTACAACTGTTTAAAGATTAAAAATAGGAAAGTGCACTCAGTCACATGCAAGGATGCTGCACTTGACAGAAAGGTGATCCTTAGTGTAAAAGGCTACTCTTCACCCTTTCCACCTCTCTCCTCAAGACTTTTCCTCTATTCTCTTGAGCTACAAAGTTCTTGAGTCTTCCAATCAGAAACAATCCTCCCCAGTGAAGTGATCAGATGTGATCCCAGACTGTAACACATTGTAGCTTTTAACTGTTCAGCCAGAGTTTCTGATTCAGCACATTTTAATCAATTTTATTTGCTAAGATCAGGGAGATGTGGCCTGTAATAATCCCAGCTGACCTCCCAAAGTCAGGCTGATAAAAATATTAATGCCAGCTTCTTGCAGCCTGGCAGAGAGCAGCACCCAGCTTGACAAGCACACCAATGGCTCAGAGCTGTCTGTGGGAGGCTGATGAACCTGTATTAATGAATAGCTTCATCGGTGAAAGCTGCCCTCAGGCAGAGCGGCCGTGGACTGGAGTCTCGCCAGAGGCTGAGCCACCTTACTGGTGAGGTCCTCTTGTCCATCCGCCAGGCTGAGGCATGCCAATTAGATGGGTTTGTAGGATGATTCACCTCCCCCAGTGGTGTGCTCCTGGCTTGGTGCTAGGATCATCCAATCTTGCTCTTAACTTCTCTTCTCCTTGCCAAGGTGTCCTCCTATTATGGTCTGTCAGGTATTTTCAGCTGTGACATCAGAGGCATTGGCCTCTCAGAGCACAACAAGCAATTCCAAATAGGAATGAAGGGTTATTTCTAAGGGTCATAGCCTCATGATCATGCACCTCACTCAGCCCAGGAGTGTGTTTATTTGGTCACATTGTTTGGCACTTACAGTTTATTTTTTTATTTTTTATTTTATTTTTTTTTATTTCTAGGAGAGAGAGAGAGAGACAGTGTGAGCAGGGGAGGGTCAGAGAGAGAGGGCGTCACAGACTCTGAAACAGGCTCCAGGCTCTGAGCTGGCAGTCAGCACAGAGCCCGACGCGGGGCTCGAACCCACGAACGGCGAGATCATGACCTAAGCGAAAGTCGGACGCTTAAGTCCGACTAAGCCACCCAGGCGCCCCGGCACTTACAGTTTCTTAAAAGACAATTGCCAGGTGGGGCTTGTGCAGCTCACAATTCAAGCAGTTTGGCATCTGCTATTAACTCATATCCCTCTATGAATATTTATGCTTTTCATCTGGCCACTGCCAGCTCTGAGTTTGTTGCTCCTGATTTAACTGGAACCATGCTAGAGAGAGGTAGGTGTTAGCATGCTAACATCGCTGATGCTTGTCACTTGACCAGGGCTGTGCTCCACAGGTGGGCTCTGGACTCCTGCTCCAGTGCTCACTGCTTTACCCCTCCCAATTCCATCTCTGCCCTTAGTCATAAGAGGTGACCCCAGCCTGGCTCCTTCTGTTGGGAATAAGGAAGAGCCCTGCTAGTCCCATACAGGGAGCAGCAAACCCAACCAGCCTCACTTCACTCTCCAAAGACAGGAAAACTCTTCACCTTGGTCAAAAGAGAAATGTGGTCTGAAAAGAGATTCATTTGAAGAAGTTAGCAGCTCATGCAATGGGTCTGACTTCATGCTGGTCACGGAGGGTGGGTGCAATGACCTAATCAGCATGTGACATGTGCTGTCGGTCACAGAGGGTGGGTGCAGTGACCTAATGATCATGTGACATGAGATACATCTGTCTCCCTGCAAGGATGAGGTACTCCGAACAGAGTCACTGCATCGTCAGACCCCCCAGAGCCAAACTGCATCACCAAGGTGGTGCGCTTTGTGCATATGCAGCCCCTAGGCACAGCCCATCGTGCAGTGTGAGCACTAATTGGAGACTTCAGAACTGCAGACACAGTCAAGGGCTGCTGCTTGCTAAAAGCCAAAATGTAAAGCTCAAGGAGGTAGATGCCCGCATAGGCAGGGTTTGGGTTTTTTTGTTTGTTTGTTTATAACAAAATTAGCAAGCAGAATGAAACACTTATCAAGGAGGTCATGCAGCAGAGTAGAGCAAGCTGTTGGGGACTTTCCTGTCACTGTGAGGGATGGAGGAGATGGGATGGTCTGGAGTGGAAGGTTCTCAGACCCAGGATTGGGAGATAAAAGGGAAGGCACAAACAGAAATGACATTTTTCACGTGGCCTGGATCTGTGGGGATAATAGGAGAAAAGGAGAGGGAAGAAAAGAAATAATGAGATCAGAGGAAGAAGGAAGAAGGAGACAGGAAAGGGGAAGGATGTGGGAAGCATCCAAGAAGCCATGCACCTGCCCTCCCTGAGGTCCAAAGAGACACTCTTCTATCCTGTCAGCAGCAGACCTGCCAGTGTGGCACCCTGGGGGTCGGAGGACTACATGGGAGGCAGAGACAGGTGTCAGGAACTCAGTCAGATCTGAGGCAAGTCACTGATCTCTGCCTTCGCTTCCTCTCTTTATCTGAAGGCTGATAACAATAGCATATGCATCCAGGAAGATTCAATGAGGTGGCAGTTGCCACATTCTTAGCATGGGACTGGCCTCCAGTTATATACACAAAAACTGCTAGCTTTTGCTAATGCCTTGTGTCAGATGTGACAGAAAGTCTTGTGTCCCTGGGGGCCTCCACTCTTGCTGGGATGCAGCTCCCTCGGGCATTGGGCATTCCCAGTGCTGGTGCACAGTGATCCTGAGCAGCAGCCACACAAGGGCAGGCTGCTTCCCCACCTCTGATGGCAAACCACACCCTTCCCCCAACACACAAGGCAGAAGAGCTGGGGTGTAAAGGGAGAGAGCCATCAGTCCTGGAGCACAAGCCAACCATGCCCTGGCCCCTGCATGCCCTGTCATGCTGGCAATAAGGGACCAGAGACATGTGAATCCTTACCCAAGTCTAGCCTGCTTTGCACATGCACCGGCTGCTAGTGTGGTGATTAATGCTTCTTGCTCAGCAGCATGACTCCTTGATTTGAATTTTCCTTGAAATGGGAAGGGAAGCTTGGATAAAGATAGAAGGCCTTGCTGCCTGGAGATGCTCTGGGAGGAAGTCTGGCTACCCTGCCTTTTTCTAAATGGTGAAACAGAGCCACAGGTTGTCCAGGCATGAAGGGACCTCACAGGGGCGATAAGGCAGTGTTTCTCAGAGGCAGCCACTGTGAATTCTGGAGCCCTGATGCCATGTAAGACCCAAGAACATTTCATAACTCTGCAGAGTGGGTGATAACAAATACTGGATTCATGTGTGAGTTTGACTTTTCTATTAGCAAGATGGTAGAGTCAGGGGTCTGTCAGTGTTAGGTTTAAGTTGATTTAAAGAAAACTAAGAGTTGTAATATTTATTGTGTGCTTGTGATTGAGAGCTATGGTTCATACCTGCTGCACATCCAATCTCTCCTCTCTCCCTCTGCAGCCCCTTCCCCTTCAGTCCAGTGTGGAAGGAGCCAAGGTCACCTCGCTGGTCTGCACACATTCTCTCCCTCTCCTCCAGCCCATTCTCCATGTGACAGGCCAGTGGGAGTTCAAAATGCACATGTGATCATGTGTCTCCCTCGATAAAACCACAGAGGTCCCCTGCTGCTGCTCTCCTGGCTTACAAACCTGACACTGATGGGCCTGCCAGACCCTTTTCCACTTCCCACCTCCTCTGCTCATGCTCTGGCAGTCACCATCAACCTCATCGTTGTCATTGTCATCACCATCATTGTCATTGTCATCATTGTTGTCATCATTGTCATCACCATAGTCATCCTTGTCATTGTCATCATCGCAGTTATCATTGTCATCACCACTGTCATTGTCACCATCATCATCACCACCATCATTATCATTGTCACAGTCATCATTGTCATTGTCACCATTGTTATCATCACCGTCATCATCACCATCATTGTTGTCATCACTTCAGTGGCAGCACCAACATGTACTAAGCTTTCACCATGTGCCAGGCACTCTTCTACATATTTTATTACCTTGTTCAGTCCCCAGCCCTACAGTAGTTTCCATGTCCATCCTCATTATGCTGATGAGGACACTGAAGCATAGGGAAGTCAGGTGACTTGCCAGGGGTCACCCAACTAGGAACTCCAAACCTTGTCCCACCCCATCTTTTCCACTTCAGTGAGTGGCACCATCAGACACCCAGCCCTCAGGCCAGAAACACAGAAAGCCCATCCTTGGTCCCTTTCTTTATGTCATTCCCCACCTACACTCCAACATAAGGCCTTGTAGATATTACCTTCAAAATCCTCAGATCCACGCCCTCCTCCCATTCACTGCTATGCTGGCCCAAGCACCAATTGCTTCTCACTGAAATGACTCCAGAAGCTTCCTTGCTGGCTTGTTGGCTCTGAACTACCTCCTGCATGCAGCTTATATCCCTCTTTCCTTGCTTTCTCCCTTCCTCCCTCCTTGTTGCCCACCATCCTCTCTTCCTTCTTCCTTCCAATCCCTACTTTTCCTTTGATTCTGTCTGTTTAACATGTATATTTTATTGCTAGGAGGTAGTTTGTTACTCATAGTTCCCAAGCAGAGGTGGCACATCACACTGCCTAGGGCCATACAGGGAAGCATCAGGGTCAGTAAGGAGACAGAGCAGTAGGGGGATTCCGTGGGAATGAACAGGTGAGGCAGGGTAAGCAGCTTAGGATTGAAAGCTTTGGATAACTATGGTGGCCTCTGGGACACAGGGCTGTACCAAACACCTGGCACCTAGCCCTGGGGTGATGAGGGCAGGGGAACAGCAGTGGGGGAAGAGCCTGAGACAAGAGGTGGCTGGGCACTGAAGGGGATTGTATAGGAAAGGTGAACTCACAAGTAAGATGTTTACTATCTCTAGGATTGGGCATTCCCCCCAGGTCAGCAAGGCCCCCAAATGTCAAAGTGTCAGAAATCTAGAAAATAAAAAAGGCATGCTTAATACTTCTTCATCCCTTACTTCACTCTTCTGAACATTTTTTAAAGGAAACGACATGGCCTGAGTAGAGCTGAAGCCCACATTATGCCACTCCCTGAAGAACTGCTTTCATTCTCCATCACAATGTTTACATCTTCTTAAACTTTGTAAAAATGGCATGGTAAGTATGTGATGTGAGTGCGCATTTGTGTGTGTATGTAGAAACTTCAAAATACACTTAAAGAGAGTGCCAAAAGATGAAAATAGACAGGAAATGAGTAAAACAAGGTTCAACTGAAAAAACTTCTCCAAAATTGAAGAAAGAGTTGAGTCTTCAAACTGGAAGGAACAAGTAGATAAGGCAGAATAAATCCACACCTGGGCACCTCATGGTGAAACTACACGGCATCATAAACAGGGAGAAGGATTTTATAGGTTAACTAAGGGAAAAGAATAACCACAAAGTATGGGCATCTGGGTGACTCAGTCGGTTGAGGATCCAACTCTTGATTTCTGCTCAGGTCATGATCTCAAGGTCCCAGAGATTGAGCTGACAGTACAAAGCCTGCTGGAGATTTTCTCTCTCCCTCTCTCTCTCTGCCCCTCATCCCTGCTTATACACACACACACACACACACACACACACACACACACTGTCCCTCTCAAATAAATAAACATTTAAAAAAAAGAATATCCACAAAATAGTGACTGCTGATTTGTCTTGAAATATTTACCCTAAACAGTGTGATAATATCTGCAGAGGCCCAAAGGAAAATTAAAGTTGACTTAGAATTCCATGCCCAACTAATCCTTTTAAATGTAAAAAGTTTACTACCCATCTACACTTGCTAAAACAGCAAGAACAACAACACACAGACATGCGCACACGTGTGCGCACACACACACACACACACCAAAACAAAAATCTACTAACAGATATACTTCTACCCAATGAAACATGAGTCCAGAGGGAAGAAGGGGAAAAGGAGAATAACAGTGAACACAAAAATGGATAGAATATGTGATGGCTAACTGCATGTTCCACGTGACTGGATTCCAGGGTGTCCAGATATTTTGTTAAACATTAGTTCTAGGTATATCTGGCAAGAGTGTTTCTGGATGAGATTAGTGTTTGAATTGTAGACTGAATAAAGCAGATTGCCATCCACAATGCAGTTGGGTCTCATTGGGACAATTGAGGGCCAGAATAGAACAAAAAGGCAGAGGAATGTCAAATGTGCCCTCCCTGAGTGATTATTTGAGGTGGGACATCAGTCTTATTTTGTCCTTGGAGTGGAAGTTCCCCTACCAGCCCTGCTGGGTCTTCAGCTTGCACGTGGCAGATTGTGGGATTTCTCAGCCTCCCTAATTATGTGAGCCAATTTCTTATAATATATATCCATATGATCCTCAAGGTGTGGCTGTAGCAATAGATGGTTAGCCTATTGGTTCTGTTTCCCTGGAGAACAGGGACTAACACAATGTGTGTAATTTATCACTTATTTTAATATCTATTTTTCCTAAAAGAAGACAGAACAAAGAGTAGGAAGAGGGGATGGGATTTCCCATGAAGAGTTAAAGCATGTTAGAGTCTTAACATATAAGAAGAGGAGCATACAATTTTCTCCTGAAAATTTATATAAATATGTATATAAAATATATATACATATACATGTATAAGGACAAAAATTTAGGAATACACACACACACACTTTGTTGTTTTTACAAAAAAATGGAATCATTAGAAAGCTTCAACTTTTTCTCAGGACACATGTTGGTATACCTCCTTTTCTACTGCATTCTCCCAACATGGATATTCTGGAGCTTACTCAGCAGTTGCTTGTTGAAGAACTGGTGAGAGCTTTCCAATTTTATAAGTCATACTTTAAAGAATGTCCCAGGGGCACCTGGGTGGCTCAGTCTGTTAAGCATCCGATTCTTGATTTCAGCTCAGATCATGATCTCATGGTTCCTGAATTAGAGCATCAAGTAAGGCTCGGTGATGACAGGCAGAGCCTAGTTGGGATTCTCTCTCTCTACCTTTTCCTTCATCCCTCTCTCTTTCAAAATAAATCAATAACGTTTTAAAAAAAGGTCCTTGCACATGTATTTTGCACATTTTAAAGACACAGAATCGAATTACATTCACAGTGAGATTTGCTTGTGGAACAACACATGGTAAGTGAGCATAACTGGTCATCAGCAACTGAACATCCTCAAAGATTTGGCATTTTCTGCTCTCAGTAAAATACACATCCCATGGGGGAAATTGCATGCCTGGTGGCACTCCTAAATTTGAATTCTCCTGGATGCATAGGCTTTCTGTGGCAATGGTCAGAAACTACAGCCAGGCAGTTGTATTATGTTCCATAGAGAAATTCTGTTTAGCTTGTTCAACCTTTTTAGAAATTATTTACCCACACAGAAAACTCAGGAGATTCCACATAGAAATCCAGGCTGTCATCTTCCCTTGGAAGACTGTGCTTCTCAGCAGCACCACAGCACTGGCATTTTTTTGTGGACCACCAGTCACAGAGCAGGGCTGACAGTGGCCACTTCTAGAGAAGGAACTGGATACAGCCCTTGATTACCAACCAGGCCAGTAGGCATCTGAGTGTGCCAACATCTTGGGGTCTATTATCTTCGTAACCATTTTTGTTTGAGTATTTCCAAACCCAGTCTCTGGAAACAGCTACCATAAAACAGTGGATAAGATCTACCAGATCTCTTCTTTTGAAGAAGCTCACCGACAACATGGTCTTTGTAGGTGTTTCCCATCCCAGAATAGAATAGCTGATTGCTTCTCTCTGGCCCGGTTACTATGTTCTATGGCAACTGACAGTCTCACATTTTCTCTGAACTGGGAGAAACACTTCACTTTTCCAAAAATCACTGGCTCCCTTTGTTCAACCTTTGGGGGTGTGATTAATATTAATTATCATTAAATAATTATCTGAATAGATAACATATCACCTACTTGGAAAATAAAAATTATAATTGGTGTTCAGAGAACTTTCTTTCTCCCATTCTTTCTATCATCTACCCAAGTTCTATTCCCTCTGGCAAAAAATGAACAGTTACTGGGGAGTCTGGGGTGGTGCAGTCAGTTAAGGGTCCAACTTCAGCTCAGGTCATGATCTCATGGTCCATGAGTTCAAGCCCTGCATTGGGCTCTGTGCCAACAGCTCAGAGCTGGAGCCTGCCTTGTATTCTGTGTCTCCTCTCTCTCTGCCCCTCCCCCATTCTCTCTTTCTCTCTCTCAAAAATAAAATAAAAATATTGAAAAAATTTAAAAAACTCAAATTAACAGTTACTAGTTTTTTGGTGTATCTTTGTGGGGATGTTTTTAATGCATATACATGCAAAACCAATATGCACTCTTTCCCCGATCTTTAACTGAAGTGGTAGCATGTTTCAGTAATTTTCACATTTACTTAAAACATACACATTGGAACATTTTCCATGTGGCCACAGAGAAGACTCCCTTGTCCTTTTTCATACTGTCAATGAACATTCCATTGCATGGCTGTTCACCATTTATTCAAACTGACCCCAACTGATGAACTTTGAGTTTTTTTCCAGTTGTTTGTTACTATAAACATTGCTGCTACAAATAACTTTGAACAAACTGACTAATCTAGACATCTCATCAACAATCAACTCTCCCATAGAATCTAAGCCAGCACAATTTCCCCAACCTTGTATAATAAATAAACCTCATCTCTTCTATTGATCATCTGCTTCTCCCCATTCACAGAAATACTACCACAGCATATCTAGACACTTGAAGTCTAAACAATGTGGAGACCTATTGTCTTTTATGCTCTCCAATGAGTCTCACAGATTAAAGAAAGAAAAATGATTTAATCCATATGTCTCCCCATGGCAGTGTTATAAAATGTGGATCTAGGAGAGCATGGCAAATTAGATGATTTTTTATGTTAGTTGTCCTTTGAATTAATACCAGTATTAATATAGTACAATATGCACATAATTATCAAGCCTTTCAAATTTATTATATATACTTATTCTTGTTCCTTTTTAATTACCCAGCTCTCTAGTTGGAGGTAGCATGGTGATTCAAATGATGCCTAATGTGTCAGATGGTGACAAAATGCAGTAACCTGCCAGAATGGGGAGAAGAAAAGTCTAGAAAAAGATTTTTTTATCCTATTAAATGCATAAAAGTTTCTCAATGTATTATTCATGTTATAACCATGGCACAAACAAAGCATGATTTATTGAGTATTTTAATACAGCCTGTTAATGCTATGCAATAAAGTGTATTTTAATATTTAATATGATCTGTGAATTTTAAACTTTTTTCAAGAAAGATCTTGTGGTTTTAAACTAAATTAAATATAGTAGGTGACAAATGAATCCCTCTGAGCATCCCTGGAGGCAGGCTGGGGCTGTTTGGGAGTGACCAGAATTCAGAAGCTGGTTTTGGTTTTGGTGCTCAGACTCCTGTAGAGTAGAGGGTCACGTGGCTGTTATTTTGAGACATGAGTTAATTATAGCAAGTTATCCACCCACACAGACTGGTTTGGGTCATGTGCTCTTCCAGGTAGCCTCCTCTCCTCAGGAGGTGAGCACATGACCCAAACTAGGTCCTCCCACTTGGGAGGACCCAGTATCAATCTGGTTAAGTTTGATATTTTACAGTGACAAGCAACTCCAAATTCTCAGTGACTTTAAGGTAATAAAGTTTATGTCTTTCTCATGCCACATATCCATCCCAGATCAAAAGTGAGGCTTTGCTAACTGTGGTCCCTCAGTCCAGATTGCTGCAGGCTGCATTTAAATACCTGCTCCCATGATGACAAAGACAATAAAAAGAAAAGTCTGCAGGGTCTTGTCTCAGCATAAATGCTCCAGGCTGGCACATGTCATTTCTACTCTAAATTCATTGGCCAGAACAACACATACAGGCCTACCCAAACACCAGAGGTAAAGAAGTATAATGCCATCACAGTCAACCAAGGGAGTAGAAGAGGAGTATTGGTCAATAACACTGATGACTGCCATACTTCCTCTCTGCATTCTCTATTGTGAGAAGCAGGATGAAAAGAATACTTCTCTTTGGAATACATTTATCCCATAGAGCTGCCTGGACCAGCCTCCAGAGCAGCCCCTGTGGTTGAAACTCTCTGGTGCTGTCCTTCCAAACCCTCATACCTGAATAAGCGCAAGTCAACTTATGTTTCTCACAACCAAAGAACCTCAAGATATCCAGCTGTAAGAGTACTGTGACACCAGCCAGCCACTTTGTTAACATGGCTTGGTATGGCCCTACCTGTACCCCACTGCTGGTGCTGTGCCACAGTCCTATGACAATAGTAGACAAGGCACTGGGAACAGTGGGATTTGCCTGCAGGGCAGGCTTTAGAATGCATCCAACCACCATAATCTTCCTCCCACAATTGCTAAGAAAATACCTTGTAGATACAGGAAGTTCCTTGCACAAATTTGCTATGGAGATTGAGAATATTTAAGTCAAAAGGGACCTCATACATGATCTTGCCTGGTGGGTGAAGAGGAAAGACACTTGCCCAAGGTCACATGATTATTTAGTAGCAGAATCCTTAACTCACAACCTCAATGGGTGGAAAGCAGGAAACAAATGAAGTTGCACATCTGAGCATACTTGGGCTGCCTAATGTCCAGGCAGGGGACCATCACATCCCCTTTTGCCCCACTGTGGCTTGAGTTGGTCCTCCTTTGCTTCTTGCTTTCCCCAGAGAAGACCCCACGTGCAGCCAAGAAGCTCAGCACATCCTCGAATCTCCCAGAGACTGTTTCTTTCTGTCAGAATCTGAGAATTGTTAAGAAAATCACAAACTATTATTTGTCAGTTTTAGAAACAGGAGATCAAACACTTGGCACTTAAACCTCCCTTTAACTCAAAATTTACAACTTAGCCCCAAGGTACAAAAAAAGTCTCCCCCAAGTTCTGAAGTTTGCACATAAAGCAAAAACAACACTCAAGTTGCAGGATGGAAAACAAATTCACAAACACATACACACAAAAAATTTCTACACATGTGTTATCCTGAATATGAACTAACAATGCAAAATACAGATTTTCCTCTGCCTCTTCTCAGACTGGAGCACCAAGAAACTTCACTAAAAATTAATTATCAGATTAAAACTCATGAGTGTTTTTAATAACACAAAACCCTTCCTCAGGAAGCCATGGCCCATGGAGATCATGACATCTTTTGGGTTTCCTCACAAAGTGACACAATTTCATATCTTTTATTTTCTGTTACTTGAATTATAAAGCCTGTTGGTATTCTCTAAATTTGAAAAATATAAAATTATGATATTAAATATTCTTTTTAAAAATTTATTCTTTGAGGATCTCTGTACCACTTAACTTCTGAAAGAAATATCCCAAGTGTGCTTGGGAATATGCCAACTTGCAAACAGTGAAGTGACATAGCCTGAAATTAAAGGAGTTAAGGATTTTAAGTTAAAACAGTGAAAAGACAACCCACAGAATGGGAAAAAAATATTTGCAAAACATATATCTGATAAGAAACTTATATCCAAAATATAAAAAGAACTCCTACAACTTCATAACAAAAGGACAAACAACTGGATTTGAAAGATGTGAATAGAGGGACACCTGGGTGGTTCAAGCGGTTTAGTGTCCAAATTCAGCTCAGGTCAGGATCTTGTGGTTCCTGATCTCAAGCCCTGCATTGAGCTTTCTGCTGTTAGCATGGAACCAGCTTTGGATCCTCTGCCCCTCTCTCTCTCTCTGCCCCGCCCCCACTTGGGTTCCTTTCTCTTGCTCAAAAGTAAACAAACATTTAAAAAAAAGATGTGAATAAATATTTCTCCAAAGAAGATGTATAAATGGCACATGAAAAGATGCTCAAAATCATTAGTCATTAGGAAAATGCAAATCAAAACCACAATGAGACTTTACTTCACACCCAGTAAGATGGCTGAAATAAAAAAGACAGAGAGTAACAGAGGTTGGCAAGAGTGTGAAGAAGTTAGAGCCGTCATACATCGCTGGGAGAATGTGAAATGGTACAGTCACTTTGGGAAACTGGCAGGCAGACCGTCAAAATGTTAAAGTTAAAAAGATCCTCAAAAATTAAAACTGTTTAGCAGACCCTCAAAATAAATATACAGTTTCTCAAAAAGGGGGTCTGTATGATTCAGCAATTCTACCTCTTCCTGTGTACTGAAGATTAACAACATGCATCTACATGAAAGCCTATACATGGAGGTTCATGAGAACATTATTTATTAATTGTCAAAAACTATGAACAACTCAAATGACCATTAAATGATGAATGGAGAACAAAATATGGTATATGCACACAACAGATTCAGCAATAAAAAGGAATAAAGCATGGATGAACCTTGAAAACATTATTCTAAGTTAGAGAAGGCAGACAACAAAAGGCTATATATTAAATGATTCTTTTTATATGAAAGCTGGAATAGGCAAATCTAGAGAGACAGAAAGTAGGTTAGTGGTTGCTAGAGAGGAGGGAATGGAGATGATTGCTACTCATGGGGATTTCTTTGGGGGTGATTAAATGTTCTGAAGTTAGTAGTGGTGATGGCAGTAAAAACCACTGAACCTACACTTTAGTAGAATGAATTTGTAATATGCAAATTCTAGCTCAATAAATCTGTTATTTAAAACAATATTTACTTTCAAAAGGAGAGGGAGAAGAGAAAGGAGAAAATAAGGAGGAGGATAGGGGAAGGAAGAAAGGAAGGGAGAAAGAAAGAAATGAAGGAAGGAAGGAAAAAAGGAAGGGAGGGAGGGAAGGAAGGGAAGGTGAGAGGGAAAAAGGGGAAAGGGATAAAGAAGCAATGTCTCTGCTTGAATTTCAGATGGAAATTTTGACTCCAGGATATTCCAATCATTCTTGCAGAGATGGAGCCTAATCCTTCGGCCCACACCTTACAAGGTAGATTTTCTATGTGAAAGGATGGTCTAGAGATACCTACTGGGTCTCCACAGGTTTGACAAGCTCCTCCACTGGCCTACCCGCTCAGGGCAGGACCTCTCTGTTTCTGGAGGAGAGATGCAGGGCAGTGCAGTCCACCTTCCAGTGCCTCTCTGCACACTGCTCCCATCAGCCTCCTCTGGAGAACTTTGCACATCTCCTGTCCTTCCTTTTACTTATCCAAATTGTCTCCACCAGGAAGCCTTATTGCATGTACCTAACTGGCACTTACTTTAAAATCTGGTGTTTTCCAAAGTGCAACTCTTTTTTTTTTTTTAAGTTTTTTTTAATGTTTTATTTATTTCTAGGAGAGAGAGAGAGAGAGAGAGAGAGAGAGAGAGAGACAGCGTGAGCAGGGGAGGGTCAGAGAGAGAGGGAGTCACAGACTGAAACAGGCTCCAGGCTCTGAGCTGGCAGTCAGCACAGAGCCCGACGCAGGGCTCGAACCCACGAACTGCGAGATCATGACCCAAGCTAAAGTCGGACGCTTAACGGACTAAGCCACCCAGGCGCCCCTCCAAAGTGCAACTCTTGAAGTATTTCTCAAAAAGGGATCCTGTGTAGGGCTGTCAGATAAAATATAGGATGCCCAATGAAATCTTATTCCAGATAAACAATATTCACCTTTTAGTATAAGTATGTGTATTTTCTACAGGACTTCTCAGAGGCATTAGTGGACATTGCAAATTCCTGAGAGAGGGTATGGTCTGCAAAAATTCCTTAATGTAAGGGACCACAGGCCTAAGGTTGCCAGATTAAGCAAATAAATATACAGATTTGAATTTCAGATAAATTATTTTTTGGTATAAGTATGCCCCAAATAGTGCATGAGGCATACTTATACTAAAATTTTTGTTATTTATCTGAAATTCAAATTTCATTGGCTTTCTTGAATTTTATCTGGCAACCCTACTTAGAGGGCTTACTGATTATACAGACCCCTGGTGTTTTGATAGGTCTGGGTTAGAGGTTGGGAAACTACATTTATAGGAAAGGCCCCAGGTGGGTGAGCTTGATAATTCTAAGAGAAATGAAATGGAAGAGGAGAGAGAGAGAAGAGAGAGAGAGTGTGTGTGTGTGTGTATGTGTGCACATGCGCGTGTGTGTCCATATATATGAAGTGTGAGGTGGTGTTTGGGGTGGGGGATGGCCCAGAAATCCAGAGCTGATCTATATCTTTTAACTATTTCAAAATTACCAAAACCTCAGGCCCTTTTCCCCAGTAATTTATTCTATGCAGACTGGGCACAATGCATCTTTTAGGAGGCTGTTTGACAGTGCTTAACTGCTACCCACACTGTACATGTTCATAACAAAAAGGCAAGTCCCCATCTACCATTCTGTAGCTTAGAAATGCATAAGTTATACAACATCTGGAATCCACCCAAGGAAAAAAAAATGCCAGCCTACAAATCTAGCCTGCTGGAGGCAGAAACCATGTGCTTGGAATCATTAAAATCACATTTCACTTTGCCACAATGCAGCTCCATCCCCCTGCCAACGGCCAGATAAGCTGGCTGGGAGAGATTCACTTTCCTGGTGCTGCAAGAAGGGACCACACACCTTTTGGTTAGAACCTGTCTAGGTTTAATACCTAATTACTGTCCTCAGATTGCCTCTCAACACTCATTACCAGCACTCAGAGTTTCCAGCCAAGGTGATGGGATTTAAGATTAGGACAAAAGAGTAGTCACTTTTGTTTTCAAGTGCTGGTCTCCCTGGAACATTATCATTCAGCAGGATTTGGAAGGCAGCACTTTGACTTTCTACTGAAGCCTCCTATAAGAATCAGACAAGGCAGCAAGCATTTATAAATACATTACTCCTTATTTGAACAAGAGGGCCTCTGTATGTCTGGTCTTATGCCTATGATGAATTTACCTGTTCATCTCTAGCACCTAGGCCCAAAAGTCATGCTGACAAATATGCTCTAAACTACAGTAATCCCAGAAAGGACAAGCTCATCAGGGTGCCAGGCTGTCTGTTCAGCACCCTAGGGCTGTCTAGGGTTCCTTGTATATACTGCCACATAGATATTCATGAGCAAGTGAAAAATTTTTCTTAGTCATGATGATGGCCATTGTGGGTAATCCAGGTGGGACTGTTTCCCCATCTTGTCTACTGAGTTGCCTGCATCCTGGGCAAGCAGGAATGAAAAGACAGAGGAGAAGCAGAGCACAGGTGAAAGGAAGGGGAAGGGAAGGGAGGGGGATTGTAAGAAAGAAGGAGAGAAAGATCACAGGGTGATGAAGGGGTAGTGAAGAAGGAGGGCATCAGTCTAGAGATAACAGCTAAGTGAAATTTAGAGTCATTATCAACTTACTGTGAATTCCAGATGGAGTTTCTGGAAGCTACAACCATATTTCTTGTTAGGAATTAATTCATGTAACAAATGTGCTGTGGGACACCTACTATGGGTCAGGCACTATTCTGGGGCAACAGCTTGAATTCCAATAAGGAGAGGCAAACAATAGACAAAGAAAAAAATAAGCAATATCATTTCAGACAGCAACAGTGCCAGAAGAAAATAGCTTGGTCGTGTGATAGAGAATCAGGTTTTAGACAGGGAAGGCCACTTGGAGGAGGTGCTGTTGAGGGGAGGGCAGCATGCTGGGAAGGAGCCAGCCATGCAAATCGGGAAGGAAAGAGTATGTGGTAAGCCCCCCACCCATTCCCACCTCACACACACACACACACACACACACACACACACACACACACACACACACACAAGAACTGACTGGCTTGGCAGGAAGATCAACAGAACAGAGGCCAACATGACTGGAGGGTGATGTGCAAGAGGACAAGTGCAGGAAAGCAGTCTGATTCTGTGCAGGCTTATAGGTACCGACAAAGGGTTTGGATTGCATTCACCCAAATTTATTTGGGATAATCTTCAAAATGCACTTGTGATCAGACAAATGGTTGGCCCCTCTTGATAGGAAATCATTGGTTGTACACTGTGCCCTCTAATCCAGGATTTTCTCCTGAATGGCTCTCATGGAGCAGAGTAGAGAGGCTCTGTGTGACCCCAACATGTGTCTCTCCTCTGAGTTCTAACATCAGGAAAATAGCCTACTTCCTCATGGAAGAGGGAATGCATGTATTACAGGAGATGAAATCCACACCTTTTGTTGCCTACATTCTTGCATCCAAGGGGACACCAAGGACTAACTACTTGCCCTGGTAAGACCTCACAAGACAAAAGGACCCCTGTTGGGGTCACAATGATTGGCCAAATTTGGGTTCTCATCTCAGGGGTCCTAATGTTGCGGAAATCCATCAGCAATAAGGTTCCAAGCCCCAAATGTTTGGGTCTCCCAGGATCAAAACAAAGGAGAATGATTGAGATCTAATACTGTTGTCTAGAGTCCAGAACAACCCAATCTACTCTAAGGATAGCTGGGAAACCGTGTGGGGATGGGAAGGCTGCTAAATGCCCAGAGCTAGCCAATGGACTTGCAGCCTCACATGTTCCAGTCAGTTCCAAATGCAGGAGAACTTGCCCTCCACTGGAGGTCATCTCTTTGGTGGATATACCATCTCCCCACTCCAAATAGTGCTTAATATACACCTACAAATCCATGTCACCCAACCTGCTACAAGTACCATCTCCTCCTAGGAAATATATTCTAATGGGGAGAACACTGAATGTGGAGTCAAAAGGCTTGGGACTGCCTTTGAACTTTACCACATACTGGCTTTGTGGTCTCAGATAAACCAGTCACCTTCTCTGAGCCTCATTTTCCTCAACTATAGATTGAGTCTAGCAATATTCCCTCACAGGCAGTATTGGATTGGATTTAACTTATGCACAGCACCAAATACAGTGTTTGGTTCCACAAAGAGTATTCCTTCAGTAACTGCAATGTCCTGTTTCAGTTTGGTACCCAGATTGGAGAGCCCTGAGGCCACCCAGCCATGGTTGCTCTGCAGTACTGGGGAGGAAACTAAGAGAAAGTAGAGGAAGTTTCTTAGATGTGAGGGCTCCACCAAGGAATCCAATTTCCCTGGGGATTTCTGGAGACTGGGCAAAGAAAAGTTTCATTGTTTTAAAGGATCACGATGAGTGGACACAGAGCTGCTTCTCTGGTAGAATTTATGAGTCCAACGGGCCCCTGGCTGAGACAGGCAACTCATTCTGGGGGAAATTAAGTGTCAAATGGAGTGTTGTGGAATTCTTTGGGCACCCATTGGCAGAGTTTTACAGTCATTCCAGCTCTCAGCCTTAGTTTCCTTGTCAAAACATTGACTTTCCTCTGCAGCTCCTAACAAGGCAAGAACTGGGCAATACCAATGAGTAATGCATCTCTTAGCACCTCTGGTAAAAAAGATGAGACACCTCAGACTCGTGTCTACTAGAGTTTGGGGGCAGTAATATGACACTGAAATCATTTGCTCTGTGTCACACCAGGAGAACTTTATGGCTTTTCAGGCTGGCAAAAGACTTGCCCCAGATGAATCAAGTTTCCAGAGTTGAGATGTCTAACACCACACTCTAGATGAGAGAAGAGATATATGGGCATATCCATCACACTAGCCTGTCGTCCCTGCAGAAAAAGGAGCAGGAAAGTCAAGGATTTGTTAGCAAAGCTCTGCAGAATGGCTCTGAACCAACAGGTAGTGAGGAGATTCCAGTTCAGCACCACATGTAATTACTAAAGGCAACTGAATGCACAGCCATTGAGTATAGGTCCTTGTTTGGGTCTCTCTGAAAGCAGACCCCAGATAAAGGCATGGTTGCAAGCAGTTGATTTGGGAGGTGATCCCAGAGAATAGGAGTGAGGAGGCAAGAAGAGGGCCTGTAATAGGGAGCACTAGTGAGCTCATTGCTCCTGTGGGCAATGAGGGCCCGGTACTGCTGAGAACTTCTGCAGAATTGGTTAGAACAGATTGCTCCTTTGAAGGATGGGAGGTGGGGCATTCATTCTCTACCTCATCCCTGGTGGTAGAAGCTTGCCCTTGTCCCTGAGTGTTAACTCCCCTGTACTTGCAGGCTATGCCTCTGCATGGCCTGGTCACTCCCACTGTTTCAGAGAGAGCTCCAAGTCAGAAAAGCAGAGACTCCACAGGGTCTGCTGGGGGTGGGACCTTGGCAGTGAGACTCCAGAGATGTGCCTGGCACTGCCTGCTATAGCTGGGCTGATGTCAATGGGGCCCAGGAATGTGGCATGGGGCACAAGAATCCTCTGCAGTGGCACCTGCCCCTGTCACCAAGCTCAACACGACAGGAGGGCAGGAGACAGAGGAAACCAGGCACAGCTACACCAACTTCTAGGAGAATTTGGAACAGACAGTGACCCACAGGAACCCAGTTCAGCAGCTCAAGTTATAATTGAGGAACAAGAAGAGAATGCTGGTATTGAAAACAAAAATTGACAGCAGTGGCTACAGCATTCTAAGAAAGAGGCCAAGCTCTTCCTAGGGGTAGATGGCCTTTTAGTTTAGAAAAATGCTTTAGAACATCTTTTTATGTGTGTGAAAATATAGGCCCCAGGGCATAGTGGGAAAGAGAATGAGAGAGAACTAAGCTCTGTTATAACTGGAAATTTTGTCTTATTTGTTTGGAGAGGACCTGGGACCACAGAAAGAGAAGAGACATGGTTGGGGAGATAAAGGAGGGCAGCAAAATGTTGGGGAGGAGGCAGGAAGGAAGACAGCCCGCGAAACATGTCCTGCAGCCAAGCTGCCAGGGAACCACAAGGCAGTGACAAGTGATGAAATAGCCACTTCAAGGCAGTGCCCATTATGTGAGTGCTGACATTCCTTTCTGGTGTCCCTAAACTGTGAGAGTGGAACATCTTAGCCTCTTGTTCCCAGTGCTTTGGGGAACAAGGACAGGTCATGTGAGGTGATCTAAGTTAGAGAGAGGACAACGGCCATGGGAAAGAGATAGAATGGGAAGCAAAACTCACAGCAATGAGTACCCAGGGATTTTCCCCTAAGACTTCTTGGAGAAGCTGGGAAGGCACCTGACATCTCACAGAATGTGAATGTTTGAAATTAAAGAGAACCCTGACTCCAGAAACCTGGGAACATGGGACTGTCTGCATTATGAATTGAATCAGTCTGGCATTCAGTCACCACTGCCAGACAGACCCCTTCCTGTGCCAGGACCCCAAGCTGGACAGTGGGAACAATGTCCTGGGTGTCTCAGTTGGCAGCACCCAACCTGGCCAAACAATGCCCTGGGAAGGAGGAAGGAGGAAGGAGGAAGGCTCAACAAACTCCAACCCTCATGGAGGATCCCCAGGCACAGAGGGGGCATTAACTTGAATAAAGAAGAAAAGCAAAGGTTAAGGGAGGCATATGAGCAAAAGAAAGAGAATGCCCCCTCTGGGGTGGAAACTTCTTTATGTAGACTCCCTGGGTCACCAACGACACCAAGGTGTCTCCCCAGGTGACCCGTTCTGAATCAGCCAGGAACCAGGACCTGGGGGAGAGATTAATGAAGTGACACCTCATGAGGTGGGGAGGAGTGTGTTAAAGGGAACCACGAGGCATGTGGGATCACACACAAGGCCAGCAATCATGTGCATTGCTACTTGCACCACTGTGGAAGAGGCCGCAAGAAGGAGCTGCGGTTTTTACATAGTGGAGTTCAGCCTCACAGCAAGGAAGCAAAGGGAGCAAACACTCCACTTACCCTATCCCCTCCAGTGCTGCCCTTGACCCAACCTGCCTGGAAGGGACAAGAGAACTTGGTCGGTGCTGTTCTACAGACCTAGACCGTGACTGGAGAGAGGGGCTGGTGACCTTGCTAACAACTGGGTACTTGTTCTCTCCAAGTTGTCCATAGTGGGCTGGTCTCGTGCACTGAGGTTTCTGAGAGGTGATCAGCAGACTTGTAGATTCAGGAAAGGTTGTGTTGGCTGACTCATGCTGCAAAGCCCATTGCCTGACCCCTGAAGGAGTCCAGATTACTCAGAAGAGCTCAAAGAACAATCCATAGATTGTGCCCACAGACAGAAAGCTGGGATTATGACGAAAAAGTAAGGCTGTGACATGCACAGGTCCCACGTGGCCTAACATTTTAGAAGTCAGTAGCAGTATTTTTAAAAATCAATTAGACATTTTACTAGAAACCAGTACAGCAGCCCTCCAGCTAGGAAGCTGCACCCAAGGACCTGAGATTGTGAGCAACCTGGGAGCTGTCAGGTACTCCTGGAAGCAGACTCTGAGGTGGTGATTTGTGGCAGCTGATTTAACAAGGAAGGAGAAACCAGGGAGGGTGAGGGAAAGGAGGGCAGGGAAGAGGGAGGAAGCCCAGCATGGTGTGATTTCAGGTGAGTTCCCAGCTGCTGCCTGGACTGCTGGGAAGCTCTGGAGTATAAACAGCACCTCACAGTTTGCGGGCTTTCCCTTGGGGCAAGGGAGCAGGGTTCATACCTGTGTAGCTGTCAGTCGGTGGTTGCAGGCCTGGGAGGGAAGGCACAGAAACTGGCTGGTGCTTCCAGCTCTCATGTGTCTTCAGCTCAAGTGCCTTAAGTTGCTCAGGGGATATCTTTAGAAGTGAGCTGTGGGTGTTGGCCATTTGAACAAAATACCCAGGGACTGGAGGAGGATGCACACGAGGGTAAGTGTGACCCAAGGGATCTGTGGGGAAGGGACCTCACAGGGTCTGCTACAAGGCCCATCATCCTGGATGACTCTGCAGTTGGGTTTTTTGGCTTTGTCTATCTATGCAAGGATGAGGAAGTTGCCAAGTGGCCCTAGTTCCAGACCCCCATTCACTTATCAGGTCTGCGACTTGGGCAAAGACTTACAACTCAGGGCCTCAGTTTGCTCCTCCATCAAACAGGATTGTGCCCTACAATCTCTGCCTGACTTAACTCATGGAATGATTGTAGATATAAATGTAAAAGTGCCTTGAAGCATGGAGGGTACAGGTATGTGACTTGCCAGGCTGCAACATAGAAGGTCATGTTGAGGCAGGGTTCCCTGACCTCTCTGACTGCAAGAGAATCTACAAGAGAGTCAGAAGCATGTCCTGGAAAGCCACTCACACCACTCCACTCCACTCCCACCATCGCTCAGGAGAGTTTACCGGAAGTATTTTGTTACAATGCAATCTTATTCAAGTATTCATTCCAACATGCATGTAGTTGAATGTAAAAAAAAAAAAAAAAGAAAAAAAAAGACTTGGCAGGGCATACCTGAAAACAAAATAAAGTCACCTCTTGAATATCTAAACACCAATTGTGTCCACAAAGGCCAAAATCTGTGAGAATTCTACCAAAACCAGGCTGTAGTTTGCTTCTGCACTTTGCATTAAAAAAAGGATTTGCTAAGAAAAACTATTGTTTAACAAAGACAGGAGGATGACAGTTAACTCACTTACAAGGCAAACTCAGACCCTGGTCCTGCAGTCTCCGGTGCTGATTTCATTCAGCACCTCCTACCCAGCACAGAGCCAGAAGGGGCAAGCGGGTCAGTGACCTGGGGAGCCCTAGGCTGTCCCAGAATGGCTGGGGCACAAAGGCACTCTGATGGAAGTGGAACATTCAAAACTAAATAATGAGGGAGACTTACTAGTCCAGCAGCAGGAACCAGGGATATTTAGGCTCTTGCTGCCAACAGCCCACTTGTGACAGTGATCAGAAGGACAGACATCCACCATTGTACTGATGGGACCCACTCAGGGTTTTACTTGATACCAGGATACGGTGCAGCTTCAAAGGGGCAGTTATATCGAGCCAAGCAAGAGGTCCCTGCTGGAAGGCTTCTGCAGGTTGGCAGTGGAGTACAAAGGGAATACGTGCATCTCTGTTTAGCTGGTCAGATTGGAGACCTGGCTATACTAAACTGCAGATTTACTGTAGCCAGTTGTTGGATATTGCCTACTACTTAAAACGACTTGTAACCAAAACGTTCAGAGAAAACCATAGATTAAGCATATTGACTATGTTTCTTCTTTAAGTAATAGTTAAGGGCAATCACAATGACGGAGCAGCCATGTAGATATTTTCCCACCAGTTATTAATAACAGCCCCTCAGCAGACTGATGGATGGCCATCCCCATGATGGAGAGCCGGCAGCACTCGCCCTGCAGTGGATCTGTTACTGGGAGGGCTTGTACGCTATTTGATTTGAGAGGTGTCTGGCTGTTGACTGATGAGGAGGGCCTTAAAGAAACACAGCATCGTGCAGACCAGGACCATAAAAGAGAAGAGGGCAATTATCTTGTACTTCCCCTCCTCTTTCTCTGGGAGAGCCAGCGAGGGGCAAGCAGGGAAGAACCATGGGGGTCATTCCACCTGTGCAGATTCCCGCCCCTTCTAGTCACCAAGACCACAGACATGAAGGCAGAAAACATGGATGTGGTAGAATAGGATCCATGTATCTACCGGTTGTGGGAGAGGAGGCTCTGCTCCATGCAGTCCTCAGGATCCAGGCTAATGGAGCCTCCACCATCTTGTAATGCCCTGTCTAGCATGAGGAGCCTCCAGGGGACTCTGAGTGGAAAGAACAAACAGGGGTTTTTCAATGCCTTGGCCCCTGAGTGACATGTGGCACTTTGCTCACTTTTCCTTAGCCAAAAGTAGTCCCATGGTCTTGTCTAACTGGTGGGCTGGTCCCCACCACTCATGGCACCACACCCTCCTTATTCCCAAAGGCATGGTAACTGGCATGTTACCCAACTCCTGAGCAGTGTTAGTCCCAGACAGCCACCCCCTTGACCAAGCTTGCTCTCACTTCCGGGGGCTTCATTGTATTCTCTTGTCCCCTCCCTTCTCCTGCTGCTCTGTGAGTTCCTCCTCACCAGACACTCCCTCATTGTTGGTGTTTTCTCAGGGCAGGGCAGGCTCCATTGTCTCTTCTCTGTTCACTCTCTCTAAATGATCATATCAGTCCTATAGCTTTAAATGCATCATTTATATGTTCACACAGCTTAGACACGGACCCTGGCACAGATGTCTTTCTTGAGACCTGTCTACACTTTTCTATTCAACTGCTTACTTGCTATCACATAGTGACATTGCATAAGGGACCCAGATTTCTTGCATCTGAGTCAAGGGTGTCTCATGGTTCAAATCAGAAGTTTAGGAGTGACGCATCCAATAGCTCCCTTTTGCTCAGCCCTAAATATAAATCATCCATATGTCCTGTCAATTCAACCTCTAAAAGAGATAAAAATAGATCTTGAATCCCAGACATTGTCCTGTCTCTACTATTGCTCTCTCAGGGCTACCACCCCAAACTGGCCTGCAGAAATGGCCTCTCAGTGGCCTGTCTGCATCTACGCTTTCCCCTTGCCAAGTCATGTTCCCAGGAGCTCCCAGATTTCTCTTTAAAATGCAAACCAGAGCACATCACTCCCTGCTTAAATCCTTCTACCAGCTTCTCACTGCTTGTCACTTTGCAAGAGTCAAGGCTAGGCCTTCAGTACAGCTGGCATGACCCATGTGACCTGCGCCCTTCTGTTCCCCCCAACAAACACAGGGTCCTGACTTGTCTTGGACATACCAGTCCCTTTGTCATGTGGGGTCCTCAACATACTCAGTGCTCTATCTTTGGACACAGCTGACTCCTTTCTGTCATATGGATCCCAGCCAGGATATCACCTCCTCAATGATGCACATAGGCATTGAGGAGAATTGTGGTGTCCTCCCATAGGCTGCAGAATGCTCTATACCAGCTGTACTCACCCCCTACCCTGAACAGGGCATCTTGTCATGTGCTGGACTCACAGGCACCCGCCTCCACTCCCAAGCAGCATTGTGGGCCAGCAGCCCCTAGGGGCCTCTCTGACATGAAAAGAGACTCTGTGTCTGCCCTCCTATAACCCACCTGCCAGCCCACATAACCTCTGTGTGCCCTGATTCCTCCTGAGACGCGGCTGCCCTGTGTTTGAACCTGAACACTTGCCCCTTGTGTTAAGAATTGTTTCTGTCTCAGACCTGTCTCAGACTGCAAGACCTGGCTGCCCACTGACTGGAAAGACCTGGATTTGGAAATTGAGGTAAAAAATCAATTTCACCTTTTACTCGGCATTCATTGTGGTGACCTGAGGAGAAACACCATGTTGGGAAAAACGCCATGTTTGTAATAGTGCGGCAACCTTTGACATCTAGGGCATCTTGACTATATAAATCAAGTGTTCACCCAGAAAGATCCCCATAGCTATTCCTGGGATGTCCCAGGTGCCTCCCCCACACTTGCAGATGGGAAGCAGCTGCCACATGGTCACAAGGACACTGCCTGCCTGTGGCCAGCCCTGCCCACAGACTCCATGCCCATGCCCAGTGTCAGAAGACTTCCCCAGCCATAGAAAAGAAAGAGATAGAGCCACTTGCAACAACATGGATGCACCTAGAGAGTGTAATGGTAAGTGCAGTAAGTCAAAGAAAACCAAGTACCATATGATTTCACTCATATGTGGCATTTAAGAAATAAAGCAAAGGAACAAACAAAGAAAAAGAGACACAAACAAAAGAACAGACTCTTAAAAACAGAAAACAAACTGGTTGTTACCAGAGGGAAGGTGGGGGGGATGAGTGGAATAGACGCTGGAGATTAAGGGTACACATATGATGATGAGCACTGAGAAGTACAGAACTGTTGGATCGTTATACTGTACACCTAAAACTAATACACCACTGCATGTATATTATACCTCAATTTTAAAAAGAAGAAAAAACTGGTGACTTCCCAGGAGCTCAGGCTTGCTCCCTGGGATGGTTCAGTGGGGGCTACAGCCCCGACCTCAGACAGCCTCAAGCTAACAAGGATTTCTAGGACTCAGCCCCCCGCACCCTGGATGCTCAGCCCCTAGAGCGCTGCACTCCAAACTCTGGCCCATACCCAGGGACAATGCATCTCCAAAGGCCAATAGGGAGCACCATTGAAAGGGCAAGCATTCTCAGAGCTGACTTTGGACCACCCCTCTCTTCCTTCCCACACAGGGACAAGCAGATAATGCAGGCAGATGGCCAGCCAGAGTTTGGAGTGCAGCGCTCTAGGGGCTGAGCATCCAGGGTTCTACCCCTGGACGGTGTTAGTGCCTGCCAGCTTCCCACGTTTCTGCCCTCTGGAAGCAGCACTGGTTTTCCTTTGGAAATCTCCCCTCCCCACCCTTGGTTCCTGTGGTTTGGGTGCATTGCCCCATCACCCTATCCCCAGTCCCTCCCCTGGGATGGGCACATGTCCTAAGACAGGCCATCGGGACTATTCATCCTTTGACCACCAAATCTCAGAGGATAGGTCCATGTGCTCAGGCAGAACAGACATTTTTTTCTGATTTGAAGTCCCTGACAAGTGTCCATTAAGGCTGGAACTGCTGGCATTCTCCACATAGAAATACGTTGCCTGCATTGGAAGCCAAAAGAGAGGAGAGAAGAGCCAAGATGGAAAGAACAAAGTCCCAAGATGTAAAGACCCCATGGTTTGAGTCCCTGGAGCCAGCTATGCTTGGCAGTATCTTAGTGATGTGTACCAATGAATTCCTCTCTTCTGCTGGGCTTCCAGATTCCTGCCCCCAAGAGTGCTGACCCTTATGCAAGGTGAAGCCAGCCTCACACAGAGACAGATGGGGGTCATGAGCCAGCCAGATACAGCTGTGAGGGATTGGATCTGGCACCAAGAAAGACCCACGAGAGTGAGGCATAGGCAGGATGAGAAGGAGCTTGGGGCAGGAGCAACTGAGTGAATCCCTGCCTGGAGCCAAAGGTGTGTGTCCAGAGCCTTGCTGAAGGCTGGGACAGCCTCATTCTGAATAGATACATTTCTCAGACCACCCACCCATCCTCTGGCCTCTGAGTGCAAGAATGGGCTGGAGCAGAAAGTCGTCAAGATCCTGAGCACCCCCAGGAAATGACACAGGCAGAAGTGTTCTCAGTCCTCCAAGACAATCTCCCATATCCTCCCTGAGCCCCAGACTCACATTGCCCCTTTATGCCCCTGCTCACACTGGACCTCTGCCCTGAAGTGCCCTACATTATCTTTCCAGCTATACACAGGGCCCACATCCTTCAAGGCCAAACTGGAGAGCCCTCTCCTCCAAGAAGCTTCCCCCAACTAGCACAGCCCATAGAGAGTTCTTGTGATCTCAGTCATTGGGTAACTGAGATGATCATGTAAAAGTACACTGTATACATTGGATTAGATTCTGTCCTAAACTGGCTGAGGCTAGCTGCCCTCTCCCCAGAGTAAGTGACTTTGGCTAGCCAGTCATGAACAAAGAGAATTTAGTGTATAAAGGGGAGTAGTTCTGACTGTTTTAGGAGAAGTCTTTAGGTGGTCTAGAATCATTTCCACGTCCTTTTGCACTATATATCATGTTCTGGGTGCAAGTTGCACTGGGTGAGACAGGGCAGAGAGGAAAGAATGCTCTGGAGTCAGGTAGACCCGAGTTTGAATCTTGGCTCTGCCACTAGCTACCTATGTGACCTGGGCAGGTCACTTGACATGTCTGAGCCCAGTTTCTCATCTGAGAAATGATGATAATAGTGACTTTATCATAGGCTGAAATGAGCTAGCATGGCTTGACCACGGTAGATGCTGAATTAATGCTGGGATACAGTATAGCATAGTTGTTAGAAGAATAATAATTACACATAACTATCACTGAGGATATTCTGTGTACCTGGCATGTACTAAATGCTTTAAGTTGTAACTTCACTTAGTCCTCACTGCAACCTTGTAAAGTAATCAATCTCTTATTCTCTCCAGTCTACCAGTGAGGGACCTGGGCCTGAGGGTCATGCCCAAATTCAAACTTCTAATGTTGGCAGAGTTGGTTCCAACCCTGAGGCAGCACCCGCCTCTACCTTTGGCCAAGAGTAACCACAGGGCCAGCCCTGCAGTGGTGGATGGTTAAGAGCCTTGGATCAGACTTCTAGGTCCACATCTCAGCTCTGACACTAGTAAGTTTAGTAAATTCCTTAATCCCTCTGTACCTCAAATGTTTTCATTGTCTTTCTATAAACTGGAGATAATAATACTATATTTAATTGAATTTAAGCTACCATTGACTGTAAGATGCAACATTGTTTGTATACCACTAACAAAGAGAAAATGTCCAACAAGGGGTGTCTAATGGGAGTCCCCCACATGAAACCAGAACATCACAGACCAATATTTCTATATAGAGAGATTAACTGATTTGTTTGTTTGTTTACTGACTTGGCTCACATGGTTATGGAGGCTGACAAGTCCCACAGTCTGCCAATTGCAAGCTGGAGATCCAGGAAACTTGGTGATATAATTCAGTTTGAGAGAAGGCTAAAGAATGGGAGGCCAGTGGGGTAAGTCCCAGTGTGAGCCTGAATGCCCGAGAACTGGGAACACCAATGTCCAAGTGTGGGAGATGGATGTCCCAGCTTCAGCAGAAACAGCGAATTTGCCCCTCTTCTGCCTTTCTGTTCTATGCAGACTGGGTCGTTTTGGTTAGGGTCATCTTCTTAGTTTACTGGTTCAAATCGTAATCTCTTCCTCAGACATCCTCACAGACACACCCAGAAAAAATGTTGCACTGGCTATCTAGGCACCTCCAACTCAGTCAAGTTGACTCAAAACTAACCATCACACCCTCCATGTGTGAGAAATAAACCCAGCCCATAGAAAAAGGAGCAAAGAAACTTGGCTTATCTCCAATCTCAGCACCAGATACAAGAAGGAAAAACTTCTCTCTTGAGAGTTGGGGCCACAAGCTTGTATTTAGGCAGATTTGAAATCTGAACTCACACTACCCAGAAGATATGAAGTGGAGAGCTTCCTTTAGAGAGAACTCAGGTTTGGCAGCAGCTCCATGCAATGGAAGAAGCAAATGCAAATTCATTTTCTTGGAATTAGACATGAGATCAGGCCATCAACTAGCATAGGATGCTGGGAACTGTTAAGGATCAACCCAGTACTTTCAGAAATGTTCAAGCTGGAAAGAACATGTGCCGTGTACTCATTGAAATGGTAGAAACTAGCCATAAAATAACACTAACTGTTGTAACAAAGTACCCCCAAGTCTCAGTGGATTAACACAACAGACATTTATCTCTTGTTCAGGTAAAGCCCAAGACAAGAGTTCTGAAAGGTAGGCACTCACCTCCAGTGATGATTCAGGGAGACAGGTTGTATCCATCTTGTAGCCCCACCTGGCTTCCATGGTCTCCAAGAAGGGAGAGAGATAGAAGAAAATGTCCAGGTGACACCTGTCACTTTCACCCACTATGTATTGAGCAGAATTCAGTCATATTGTCATGCTTAACTGCAAGGGAGGCTGGGAAATGTGAGTGAGCCCTGTGCCTGGGAGGAGACAGAGAGGGTTAGTGAGCAGGCAGATGACCCTTGCCCTCCTGCCCCTGGGACATTGAATACTCCTAGAAAATAGTTGTTAGCAGCAATAGATCAGAATGTTGCCTGACACCATGTAAAGACTTGGTCAATCACTGCTCTGGATTTGATAATAGTAAGAACATCTTTGATTTATCAAAGCCATGTATATTTGAAGACCATGCTCACTTAACAAAAGAAGTCCCCCTGCTGGTGTTCCCTAATGACTTTCCACAGTGGATTTCAAATAGGGATTTGAATTTCAAAAACATGGGATCTATTTGTAAGAGTGCACATATGGTAGGAGGCTAATATTTGTATTCATAAATATTGCTTCCCTTAAAACCAGTCATCCTGCAATTCTGTTTCCACAGAAAAACATGATGCTTACAAGTATGCATTTTAGAATTAGTATCAGCCTGGGTTTGAATCCTGGCTCTGCCATTTACTAGCTCTGGGACACTGAGCTACCCCTTGGCCTCTCACTAAGCTTTGGTTTCTGTAACCATAACCTAGTAAAGGTACAGTTATGTCAGAGATTGTTGTGAGATTTATCACAGATGGTGAAAGTAGCATTCACAGAACAGCGCAGGGCACACAGAGGCTTTCAGCAAGTTTAGCTGTTCTTTTCCTTGTTGTCATTGTCACTGATGCCCTGGATGCTCTTTCTTTAAGCCATGGGGTGGGGTCCAGCAGAGGCTTGTGCAGTCCCCCAAAGTGGTGTCAGGGCTTCAGAAAGCCCACCTTATACACTGAACAACTAAGCAACTGCTTCAGATGCTAGATGCATATGATGCTGTCATTAGGACATCCTCACCAACTGGTGGCCTGAACACTTAAACTTCTATTTTTAACAACTCCATTAATAGTTTTATCTTGAGAGATAACTGAAAGAATTATAGGAGTCTTCATATAAAGCCTCACATCACTCCCAATTCCCACCATCAGCTGAGACCAGGTGGTGGCCACATCCGTCCACTTTCTTTTTCTTACTGTCCAGTGGAGGCCCACAGACATGAGCAGATTTATAACCAGGTGTAAAATGCAGCTCCATCCTCTCTGGAAGCAAAACCCACAGCTTAATAGTTGGACAACCACACTTTCCAACAGCGTCAAGAATGACTTCTGAGAACTGAAAATTCAATGTTTAGTTATGGCTCCTTAAAACGTTTCAGCCACAGCTCCGGGGACAGGAGCCAGGAATGCTGCCCTGCAGAGTCCGGCAGGGAAGGATCACTGACAGCTGGTAGTTTCCTGCCCCCCATGGTTGCACTGTCGGGAGAAGGGTCCCCCAGTCTTCCCTCATTTCAACCCGCAGCTCGGGACCCTCTGAAGGAGACAGGTCAATATCAACAACATAGAGCACAGCATGCCCTTGCTTCTCCATTCCAGCTGAATGTCAGATTGCATTCCCTGCCTGGATACCTTGTTTTCATCTCTCAGTGCTCACTCACTCAAAGTTTTCTCAGAGAACTGCTCCTCCTTCACTCTCAGGGAATTGTTTGGTGGGGAGCTGATGTTATCCCTAGTTCCAGACTTAGGCTAAAGGTGCTTGCACACACCCCACCTTGATGATGGGTCAGAGATGGGCACGGGAAACTTTATGGCTGGTGGACAGGGGAGTAATCTTTGGCAGCCATCTCTCCTCTTGTCCAGGACAGTAACTAAGAATGGCTGCCAGAGAGAGAAGCAGGGAGGAAGGGAGGATGAGACAGACAGAGACAGACAGACAGACCTGGTCAACATAACATTAATTGGGTCCCTTATCCAGATAAACCTGCCTCTTGGATGGGAAGGATGCCTGTCTGATCTGGCCCATGGATGGTTTGCTGATTACCTTGGCTTTTACACCATCAGCTCTTGTCTTCAACCTATCCAAATCTCTACTCATGCCACCAAAACCAATTATGGAGCATGCATTGTGAACTTGGTGTTATATGAGATCTAGGTGATGCAGAGTTCCTACTCCCCTGCTCTGAAGGGGCCCAACATACTTGCTAAAAGACAAATACAAATAGCACACTGAAGGCCCTTGTAATCCAGACTGGGGGTCAGGAAAGCTTCCTAGAAGAGGTGACACTTACCTACATTTAAGATTATATGGGAGTTGTGTAGGAAGGCCAGGGGATAGCACAGGGCAGAGACATACAAGTGAGCACACTCCCACAGAGGTGGAGCATCTGGGTGAGCACCTGGGTCAGACACCTCTCTCCTGGCCCTCCTGCCCTATTCCCTCTAAGTTTCCTAGAGTCTGCCTTGCCTCTCCCAATATTTTCTCCACACTTCGTGAGGCTAAGTGCAGTGTGATATATTTGAGAGATACACAGGCAGCCATATGCACAGGAGAGGCCCAAGCTGGGGCCTCTCCTGCACGTCACAGGTATCAGGTCCATGGACTGCACGCTTCCCCCAGCTGCTTCCAGACACTCAACTCTCTTCTTTCCTTTCAATTTCAGAAATCCAAAACCACCAAGATAATGGAATAAATAACTGTATACCTGACATATATGATTAACAGAAGAAAACATGCTGTTGAGTTTGCTAACATTATTTTTTTGTGAAAGAAATGGAATTTTACAGTTTTCATTAAAATGCCTCCCCCCTTACAACCATTCTACATTTTTAATAACTATTTTAACTTTATCTTGGTGGAGAGAGTGAGAGTTTTCTAGTCCTAATTTTAAAGAGATGGATGGATGGATAAGTAGAGAGAGAGAGAGGGCTAAATAGATTGATATAGATACACAACAAATACATGGTTTTGTGAGTCTTTTAATTTACATAAATGCTATCACAACTTATTTCTGCACTTGCTTCTCTGTCAGCATTTGTTTTTCAAGATAGATTCATGCTGCCATAACTGCTCAATAGAAGACCAGTACTTGAATATACCATAATTTGTAAGTCCATTCTCCTATTCAGGGCTCTTAGGTGGCTTCTTATTTTTCTCCATCTCAACCAATGAATGCTACAGGGAACACCATTGTGCAGGTGTATGAGACACAATCTGGGACACAGAAGGGACAGCAAACCACTGTGTTATGGTGGATGCACATTTTCAGCTTTATCAGGGGTGGCTCCGCACTGTTGAAAGTGGCCACACCCACCTTACTTTTGCCAGCTGTGTATGAGCTTTCCTGCGTCTCTATTTCTCCACACTTGGGATGAATCAGACTTTCTGTGCTTTGCCAATTGAATGGGTGTGAAACAGTATGTAACCTTTTTGCTTTACTTTGTATTGCTCTGAAGAAGTAATATGGCTAAGTAATTTTCATTTATCTTTGGCCATTGGTGGTTTCACTTTGCCTACACTACTGTTCTTAATCTTCCTCCACTTTTCCATTGCGTTCTTTGTGCTTTGCCAGGAAAAGTCCACGTGCAGGACTACTTGACATGTCCTGGACACTACTCTTTTATCGGCATAACAATTGTCTTCTGCTCTGGCCACAAACTTGGTTTACGGTGTTTCATGCCAAAGAGATTGTGTGTGTGTGTGTGTGTGTGTTTAAGTGTGTATGTGAGTGTGTTTGTGTGCATGTGTGTGTATAGCATAATAGTTATAGCAGTAGTTGTCACATAACAACCCTTTCCTTTATGAATAGTGCTTTTTGTGTCTTGCCTAAAAAGTCTTTTTCAAACCTGATGTGATAAAGAATTGATCCTCTATTACCTTTCCAAGGTTATAAAGGTTATTTGCCTCTGGATCTCTATTTGGAATTTGTTTATGGAATGAGATAAGAATCTAAATTAATTTCCTTCTTGGAGGAGCCTGGCTGGCTTTGTTGGTAGAACAAGTAACTCTTGATCTGGAGGTATAAGTTTGAGCTCCATGTTGGCTGTAGAGATCATAAACACATAAATAAAGAAGTAAACAAATAAGTATATAAGTAAATAACTAAATTTCCCTCTTTTAGGAAAGCTAATATCTAGGCACCATTGATTGCAAAGTCCTTCCTTTCTCCTAATCTGTCATGCCATCTCCATCATACACCAAGTTTCTATAAATGGTCTGTTTCTAGACCAAGGATTGGCAAACCTTTGCTATAAAAAGTCAAATAGTAAATATTTTAGGCTTTGCTGGTCATCTGACCTCAGTCACAAAGACTCAGCTCTGCCATCCCTGGGTGACAGCAGCCTTGAAGAATACAAAAGAGAATGAGTGTGCTTGCTCACCTGGTTCTACTAACACAATTATCTTTGAGGCAATACCACACTTTGAACACTTTTGATAACGTCATAATATGTCTTGATATCTGACTGACATAGCACCACCCTTTTCTCTTTTGTTTTTAGAATTATCGTGGTTATTCTTGAGCTTTAATTCTTTCATATAAAATTGAGAAGTGGTTTTAACAAGTTTCATTAAATCCTGCACTGGACTTTTTATTGGAATTGCATTGAATTTCTAGACTAATTGAGGAGTCCATCTTTATAATATGTGTTCATGCATCCAAGAAACATTTTTGGGTGCATGCTGGGAGCACACAGCATACTCTCACCTGGCATGTCCAATTCACATGGTGTCACCATCTTCCTGAACAAAAAGCTCACAGTTTTATCCTCCACATTTCTCTCAGTCTCCACCTAACCAGTCAAGTACAAGATTATCCTTTCTCTTCTTTCCAGTATCCTCTCTGCCTTGCTTTTAGAAAAGTGTCATCACTTCTGACTTCAGTGGACCCCCTCCAGACTGACCCTGTCATCCCCACTGTGTGTCACAGAACTCTCTCTTGTCACCCACATGCCCTTTGCCAGGACAACATTAATCACTGTGAGCACAGCTCATGACTCCTTCTTCATCTGCCTCGTATTTAACTTCCATGCCTCACAGCCACCTTCCTATGATACCCTATGCCTCAGCCATGCAAACACCAGCAGCCCCACGAACACCCCCCTCTTCTCATTCCTCAGGGTTGTGCCCACCTGAAGCCCCTCCATTTTTATCCAGCCAATTTCTATTCAAAAGCCAGGTCAGGCATCCTAATCTTTATGAACTTGTCCCCAACCTCATACCATTGCTATGCTCCCACTGTGTGGGAGGCTGATCTCTGTTACAATCCACATTTCACCAGGAGAGAGTAGCCTCCTTGAGGGAAGGCGTTCTGTCTGATCTGTTCACAACAAAACCCACAGCATGTACCCTGGGAGCTAGGTAAGCACTAATTAATGATAGGCATTAATTAGCATTGGCTGCATAAATGAATGAGAGATATAGTCAGAACACAGCCAGACTCAGAGAGACAGATGTCCTTGTCTCAGAGGCAAACATGCCAGCCCATTTTCCCAGGGATGAGGCTGAGTAGCTCCACTGTCTCTTTGTGACCTGCCGCCCCTTTGGTAGGGTGACAGCAGAGGAGCAGACAGGGCTGGAGAGAAGATCTGCCTCTGCAAGGAGAAGGCAGGCATAAAAATGCAAATGCAGGGCTGCCTCCCTCCCTCTCCACCTTCACTGTGCTCATCTACCCCTCTCTGACAGATAAAAAGGAAAATGTGCTGGTGAGGACAGAGCCCCTCTGGGTAAGAAAGCAATAGCAAAGTGACAAATGTCATGTGGGTTTAAGCAAAGTCCCCCACGGTTACAAACCCTCAGGGAAATAAGCCTGACAAATGCACATCCCGCTCCCTGCACCCTTTTCCTTTGAAATAACTTTGGCCCTGAAAAAGGAGAAAGAAGAAAATAACTCAAAGATTTTAAAAGCAAAGTTCCTGTCTGCAAACCAAATGGGCTGAATTTTTATAAGCTCTTTTGGAAAAGCATGAAAAATCCAGTTGTCGGAGGAACCTCTGTCCCAGGGAGCCGCTGAGGGGCGGGAAGGGACTGCTGGAAATCTGTGCACCTCGCTGACCCTCTGCCATCCAAGGACGGAGGCTGCTCCTCCTGCCCTTCCTTCATCCTGGCAGCTGCTGAGCCCAGGAGGGAGGCCTCCTGTCCTAGGGCTGAGGCCTCTGCGAGGCCACTCTGTGCCTAGGCCTGTGGAGACCGTTGGGGGAGGACAGGGGGCTCCTGCCCACATGTGCACATCAGGGCAGCCCCTTCCACTGAGACATCACATATTTCCTCATTCTTCACAGGAACTCTAGAAGGGAGGTCTTATCATGCCCCATTTTACAGATGAGGAAACTGAGGTAGAGAAGCTAAGGTGTATTAAAAGCAAGATAAAAGGTCCAAAACAGAGTGGCTTTTGTTAAGCCCCATGTCACCAAATCAAGACTTAACTTCAGTGTCAGTTCTCCCCGGAAGGGAATCTTAAACCAGAGTATCAGGAATAGCCTGATCAGCCCTAGTTAGGTCGTCTGCCAGGTAGACCTATCCCCTACAGGAAACTAACCTTACAATAACCACCTCTCCCTCCCTCTCTCTCTCTCTCTTTTTGCCTTGTTCCCACCCCCTTCTGCCTAGAAAGGGTTTTCACTTTGTACAGCTCCTTGGAGCTCCTTTCTATCTGCTAAATTGGATACGGCCTGATTTGAATCAATTTTGACTCGAATAAACTCTAAAAATCTTTTAACATGCCTCAGTTGATCTATGAACAGGTGGCACGACTTGGAAGTAGAGGATTCAGATGCAGGCAGTCTGGCTCCAGAGCCTTCCGCAGGAGCTGCTCTGGATCCCCCCAGGTCCTCTTCACCAGACCTTGCACTGGTGCCCTGCTGCTGGTTACTGTGAGTGTGGGCTGGTAGAAGTTCACAACTACTGTCCAGGGGATAGCGCTTCGTCCAGAGATGCCTGGGAGATCTTGGGCCATGCTGCTGGGTAGCTTGAAGTCAGAGAGGGAACAATGAAAGCCCATCCTGCTTGCCTCAAGGGACAAAGGTCTCTGTGGTGCCATTCACACTTCTGAGCTCCCCATGAGAACAGGCTGACTTGAAGCTTCAGTTGAACCCCCATCTCAGTGTGGCTTTCCCCTGACCCTATCCTGCTTCCCTTATTCTCCCAACAGGTTTCTTCTGAGAGCAGTCCCTCCATAAAACCCCTACACAAGAATCTCCATCTGTGACTTTGCTTCTAGAGAATCTGATGTTCCCCGTGTGAATGATCACTTGTCCTTAAAGCAAAGTGATGAGCACTATACCTGGCACACAGTGACTGCTCAACAGAATTCATGCCAATGGTGAGAACCACATTTTCTTTCCACCCTGCCACAGGTCAGCAGTCTGGGGCCCCACTCAGCTCCTCTTATATCTCCTGGACACATGGACACAAGAGCTACAGACATATCCAGGGCATTCTCTTTAGTCCCTCCAGTAACTGACATAGAAATTAGGAATGGGATGTACGAAGGAAAAATAGAGATTGAGAATATTCCTTTTTTTCCTACACATTCTTCATAATTAGTAGATAGGTGTGTGCTTCTGGGCCACAAGCCTATAATTGTTCTCTCCTCATCCTCCCAGATGAATGACCCCTCCCCAGTGGGGACCTTTCCTTTATTACTAGCCCAGTCTGCAGAGAACAGAGTGGCTGAACAGTGAGGTATCACATTGACTGGGGCTTCAAACCAGAATGCCTGAGACCCTGCTGTTCTTTCCTTTTTGATCAAGTGCATGCACAGAAATTGGAGAGAAGAAAGACTCAAACACACCCCTCCTCATTGCCCTGCAGTACACCCTAATGAGTCTCATTTACTGGCAAAGAGAAAAATTCCCCACATGACACCTGCAGGTCTGATAACGAATGTCCTCCGCAACTGCTGGGAATGCGGCATCTAAGAACAAGGCTCCATAATTTGGCCAGTGTTTAAGAGAAAACCATTTCCAGTGGGGTATATTGTAAAATGCTTGTCCCAGGAATGTTGTAAGTGGGTGGGAAAAGCTGTTTTCAAGGGAAATGAATAGTCTTTAGCAAGTAATATGAAGGGTTTACCTCCCAGAGCAAAGGGCCCTGGTCGCACCTCTGCCCAAAGCTAGTGCCATAGCTGCATGGTCCCCATGACCTCCTGGGAACAGAGTTGCTTTCCTAAAGGAGCACACAGCCAAGGGGCATAAGGCAGCTGGGGCCTCCTTCCACCATTCACAGAGACCTAAAATTCCAACATCATGAATCACCGCTTTGTAAGAGTAGGTTTGGAGAGGCTTAGTCTGGGTAACACAGTCTGGAAGTCAGAAAACCTGAGGGATGCCTGAGTTATCCCTTATGTATGGGGTGGCCTTAGGTGATCTCTCCCTCATCCTAGGTTCTTCAGGGTGTGACACCTACAGAGAAAACTAGCACCAGGACAGTTTCAATTGGATCTGAAACAAACCCACCTTACACAGAAGAAAAGGGGTGGGGAAAACCTATCAGCAAACAAAACTGAAAAGTCCAGGAATAGATTCTGCCACAGCAGAGATCTAGGGGCTCAGGCTGCCTTCATCTCTCTGCACTGTCCTTCCCCTATGGATTTCTTCCACGGTAGAGTCTTCTTACCTGGTAGGAGAGTTGTGTAGGCTCATGTCTTACCAAGAGACCTTCCCTTTTCAGACACTTCAGTCCAAGGTTTGCGATGACCCCATATGAACTACATAACCATCCTCAACCCATTCATTGCATCCAGGGGAATTTGACTAAACTGGGGTCAAGGCAAGGAGAAGGGTTTTAAAGAAAAAGTTATTCATAACACTTGACAAAGAACTTAATTTATTCAGGACCATAATAATAAGGACCGCTGCAAATGGGGTTTTGCAGTCTAGGAGAGATTGGGCTCAACTCCAAATACAATAAGGAACAGTGGGAATCTATAACCAAGGAGTAGGCAAGAGTCAGTTACTAAGTTACTTAGTACAAAATTACTAAGAGGAGCATCAGAGGTGGGGGTGATTCTGACTAAACCAACCTAATCCAACAGGATTCTTGCTGAAGGCAGGCCAGAGTGATCAGACATCACCTGGGGGAAGTTGGAGGACAAGGAACTTGATTAGATATCAAAGACGGAAGATTTTGGTTAAACCAACTAAGCAGGATTCTTGCTAAAATTGGAGAATACAAAGATTATCAGGAAAACCCAAAGTCAGGACCTAGTTGAGGGTTGAGTTCAGAGGACCCCAAGTGGAGTCTGATTAAGGACAGGGGTCAGCTCCTCCCAACCATCTGCACTGAGAGTTAGAGAGAACCAAATGGGAGGGGTGGGGAGGAAGGGTGATGAGCAGGCAGGAAGTTGAGATGCCTGCTGGGTACACAGTGGAAGCTGCTTCAAAGGACACATGAAGAGGCAGAAATGGAATCTGAGAGTATCCTGGACCAGCTCACTCCAAGCTTCCATTTGGCCACAGGATAGCCTTGTTCCAAAGTCACACTGATTTTTCCAAAATCACTCATCACCTCAACTGCCAAGACACATGCATCCTTGATGGTAGATTTGATTGGTTGAACATCTTTATTTCAGTTGACATGTGAGGAAGGAAATCTTACTCTTAATTAAACAACTATGTCTGTTGTGCCACTATGTCCAGGCACTGAGAAGAAGACACAAGAGTGGCTTTTAGGAGATGGAGTCACAAAGACCTAAGGCTGAGTGTTGACCTCAGAGGGCCCAGAACCCAGAATGATAATGGAGTCCAGAAGCAAATGAGCATGGCCACAGGAGGCATGAGCATTCCAGTGGGCTGAGACACAGGCAGGAAAGGCATATTTGGTTAGGCTGTTTGGAAGGGTCTGGATGCTTAGCTGGGGAGCCTGGACTTGATCCTATAGACAGACACAGGGAGCCTCGAAGGTTGTAGAGTGAGAGCAGGATGATGGGAACTCAGTGTTAGGAACATGAATTTGACGTTGACTTGTAGAATGGAGTTTTGTGTGTGGCAGGGGTGGGGGGCTGTTTTGTGGGATGGGATGAGCCCTGGGAAGAAGAATTGGGAAGTAAAAAGAGCTGTCTGGAAGCTGTCCCAATGTCCAGGAAAAATAAGGTCTATTTTAGAACATTTGGGTGGGAGGAGGGAAGGGGAAATAAGCATGCTTTAGTAGAGTCTCAGCATTCCAGAAATTCTTTCATATCTATTTCTATCCCCAGTGATGCAAAAGCCCTGAGAAAGAAGCAGAATGAATAGTAGAAATTCCATTTTACAGACAAAAAATTGAGACCAAGGGGGCAAGAGTAAGGGACAGAACTGAGACACACTGGTGTCATCCTTCCAGCACCCGGAGCCTTGTGCAGGTGGCACCAAACCCCAATGGCGCCCTGTTGTCCCTACATCAGGAAGTGTGGAGAGCCCACCTCAACCCTCTGAAGAGCTATGGAATAAAGCCATCTGTGCTGCTAATACTAATATAAGGTATTGATTATCTCACTGCAGGAGTCCTGAGACAACCATCCCTGGGCTGCTGAGGCTGGCGGCAGCAGCTACTAAATTGTGTTTATGGGAAGCTTTTTACCTGAAGGGGTCATAATTCACTCTTGATCAATAACCGATCAATCCACCTGCTTTGCACATTGCAAATCCTCCAGATCCGTCCACAGAAAGACAATCCGTCCACAGAAAGAGAGGTAGACAATCTGCTTATTGGAAAAAGATGACAGAATAACAGGCTAATGCAACCACTTAGGCTGGTGATTACGTAAGTTCTGATTTCTTTTTAACTTAAGTGAAATGTTTTGAGTGATATGCTGAGTCCATCAAAATAAAAAAAATCTGATAGTGTTGGTTTGACAGGATCGGGTAAGAAGAAGATCTGGTATTCTCTGGGCGCCTACTATGTGCTTTCCACTATACAGAGCTCCCTCATTTACCCTCATGGCCCTGCAAAGGAAGTACTATCATCTCCACGTTCAGGGAGAAGCCTGCAGCCCAGCAAGGTTAGGTAGTTACTTCAAGATTAGTGGTGGGGCTGAAAACTAGAAGCACTATTTCCACGTAAGAAATAAGTGGAACCCAGGGACAGCTAGGCTTGGAGAATTTGAGTCTCATTCAGAGTGGGTGATGAGGCTGGTTATGGCAGGAGCTACAGTGGCCTGCAGGGCACTCCTAGGAGGCTGGCTTGGATCCCTGTTGCTGGAAGCTGTCTTCCCCACTGTTTGCTAACGAAGTTTCAGTCCTCCATTATGTTGGAGTCTGATCCTCCCAGAATGAACTAGACAGTCAGCCATCTGGAGCCACCCCCCACCCCCAGCTTACCAGCCCCAGGGGCCTCCCAGGGGCCTGAGCATGATGTCACTGAGTACCCCCAGCTGCTTTGCCAATCTCCAGCAACTTGACTGCATGGAATTGTGGGTATCAGCCTGACTGAGCCTCTCCTTAGCAAACCCTGCCTGGCCTGGAAGCCTGAGCCCTCCCTGCATGCTCTCCCCTATACCCTGCCACTGACCAGTCTCCCTATCTCCAAGGCAACCTTCAGAGCACCTGTCCTGGGGAGTGTTGCCTGGGCACTTCACCCTCAATCTTGGGGTGCCCTTTTCTGTGCTCCAGCTGCTGCTCTTGGGGTTCTGCCTGGCAGGGTGGTGTGGAAGAGGTTACAACCTCTTGGTTGAGGGGCCAGCCTCTCTCGGGACCTCATGGCAGACCTTAAGAGGCCTCTCACTCTGAAGTGATGGATCCTTTCACGGACCATGCCGATGTGGTGCACTCCCCAGAGGAGGCTTCAGCCCCATCCTCTCTCAGTCACAAGCAGAACGTCAGTCCTCAGAGACAGCATGACTAGATAAAGGGTGGAGCCTGGATCTTTTAAAAGGTAGGAGTTTCACTCACTGTGATGAAGCCTTGATCTCAGCCAGTAAGCTGCCTGGAAGACCCCGTTCTAACATGCCTTGGAAGGCCACTGTGATTGGAGTGTGCCAGGGCTCTGGACCTTTCTGTTTTCGGAATTAGATGAAATAAAACAGTTTTCCATTAACACCTCATTCTCCTACTTTTTACTGATTTGGCAAAAATTAGTTTCTCCCTACCATTTTGTAAGCAACTGCCCTGATTCTGGAGACCATGGCTAGAACTGACCATCAGCCTTCCCAGAAAATGTCCTGAGTTGGATATCTCTCTAAATGAGCAATTGCATGTGGCATTGATCATCAAGAAGTCCCACAGCATTGCTCAATTAGCAAGCAGTTAAAGGTGACATATTGTATTTAAATAGTCTCCCTCGGAGTGACAGATGTCTGCAGTAAACATGGAAATTACTCCCAGGGAGGCAGATCAGAGGCCAGTGGGCCTCCAGCTCCACCCACTGCTTGAGAGGGCTGAGGGCTGAGGGCAGTCCACTATGGTCTCCAGAAGCGTCAGCGCCTAGGAAAGCACTGTTTGCCCCAAATAATACCTGCATTAGAGAGATCTCTTCCTGCAGAAGGCTGGGCCTGGGGTGTGGATACAGGTGCTAGCCCAGTGGCCTTTGTCTCTGGTCTGTGCCCACTTTCCTGTGACAGCAGCAGAAGAGCTGTGAGGCGACACTGTGGACATTTTTCTGGTTAATTAACTAAATACACACCGTCTGTAGCCTCAGAACAAGTAGATCTCAGGATGAAAAGTGCTAATTTTCCTGCATTCATATGTCCAAACTACTTTCCTTAGCAGCTCTTACTTCTGTCTGCCTCATCCTCTAAGCGGAGTAAATTGTGGCTCTGCTGAAAGGCGCAGAATGACAGGGACATGGAACCACTAATTTAGATAAATGACGGAGTTCCTAGCTCCTGCAGGCACCCGACTCAGTGCCTTTCTAGGGCCTGATGAACTTCAGGGAGGCCGAGAGAGAGGGGCACCTGGCTGTGTCCTGTGCAGCACGCATTAAGTGTATTTATCGGTGGCACACTCCCAGAGTCTGTTTAACCCTTGCATGTTGAACGGATATGTCTTACAGGAGGAACCTGATGGCTCCACCGGGGAAACACGGCAGTCATCTTGTTCATGCCTTCCTCCCGCATCCAGTCCTCTCTCCCCATGGGGCTGACCTCGCTGGCTGGCCTGGCTGCCCCACAAGGCTGAAGGTCTCAGGAGTGGCCAAGAACACAAGACCATGGTCACCAAAGCCATCTCTCTGGCCAGAGCTGGCTTGTGTCATAGAAGCACAAGGAGCACTGACTGAGGCATCAGCCCTAAACCCTCATGGTGCAGAGGGGGAGACCCAGGTCCTGGGAAGTGAGAGGAGTCCCCAGATGGGTTGGAAGGAAGATTCTGCATCAGAACTAAGATTACTGCACTGCAGAAGGAAGACTGTGCCCACCTCTCTCTCTACCTCTGCCTGTAGCATCTCTTTCCCAAAGAGATACCACCCACCTCCTGCAGAGTCAGAAACGGCTTTGAAATTTTTCTCTTTCTCTTTTGTTAAAATAAAATTAATAAACTTTATTACTTCATCAAGGAATTCCTTTCTTTTTTTATTTTTTTAATATTTATTTTTATTTTTGAGAGAGACAGACCATGAGTGGGGAGGGGCAGAGAAAGAGAAAGACCCAGAATCCAAAGCAGGCTCCAGGATCAGCACAGGGCTCAAACTCACAAGCCACAAGATCATGACCAGGACTAAAGTCAGATGCTTAACTAACTGAGACGTTCTTTTCTTCTCAGCTTTGTTGAAGTGTAATTAACATATAACATTGTAGAAGTTTAAGGTGTACAGTCATTGATTTGATACATTTAAACATTGCAAAATGATGACTACCTTAGCATTAGCTAACACCTCCACCACATCACCTAACTACCATTTTTCATGGTGGCAATAACATTTAAGATGTATTCTCTTAGCAACTTTCAAGTACATAATACAATATTATTGGTTAACTGCCATGCTGTACATTAAATCTCCAGAACTTGCTTATCTTAAAACTAGAAGTTTATACACTTTGACCAATATCTCCCTATCTCCCACAACTGCTGGCCCCTGTTCCACTCTCTGTTTTTATGGGTTTGGCTTTTTTTAGATTCTACATATAAGTGATATCATATAATATTTGTTGTTGCCGTCAAGGTCCATCCATATTGTCAAAAATGGCAGGATTTGCTTCTTTGTCATGGCTGGAAGGTATTCCACTGCACGTATATGCACCACATCTTCTTTATCTGCTCGCCCACTGATGGACACTGAGGTTGTTTCTCTACCTTGGCAACTGTGAGTAATGCTGCAACATGGCTTTCCTCTCTATTTCTCTCCCCATCAACTGTGATTTCCTTCATACCTGGAGCAAGGGAGGCCCAAGCCCAGTATCTCAAGGGCAGCAGATGTTGAAAAATGCCAACTGCAAGAGGCCAGGAAGTCATTACACATAAAGGAGGCCTTTGCCCAATTCTGAAGAAACGGAAAGTGTCAGGGGGAAAGGTGGGAAGACATTTTCAGGAGAAAATTTAAATATATTTATCTGCTACACATTCCCCAGAGACTGGTCTAGATGCTTAGAAGATTGGTTAGGATTTACCCACCTCCCTTTTTAGCTTTACCGTTAATCTGAAAACATAAACAAGACCCTCCAAATTGCTATATAAAAGGCCCTTGTATGAACAATCCCTAGTGGGGTCACTCTAAATCCTGATGGAAGTGCGGATGCCAGGAGTTGCTTACAGTCTGTGGCTATGGTGAAGAAAGCCATACATCCAGCCCTGAGTATCCAGGGAAGGCCTGGGCCAGGGAACTGTTTGTGTTTATGCGGATGGTCTCCTGGGTGTCTGGCTGCCGGCTCTGGAGATAGTGTGACACAGCAGTCTGTATTTTGTGTACCTACAGGAAATCGCTAAGGAGGGCACGTGAGGCCTGATTTAGCAGCCTGCATGGGGGCCTCATGCAGCCTAGAGAATGAGGCCCTTGGGAAGCAAATGTGGGAGGCAAAGTGACTTCCAACGATGGGCTGAGGAACACCTCGGCTTTCTCTGGGAGGCTGGTGAGATGGCAGGAAGTGCTTGGCTCTGCCAAGAGGAAACCACTCCTGCACCACGGACCTGGACACAGACATCCTCAAAGGCCAACTGTGACTTCATGAGGGCAGGTTAAAATCCTAGCTCTGATGTGAACCTGCCTTGTGACCCTGCTAAGAACCTCAGTCTATTCACCTGTGAGGGCAGCATAACAGCACCCAACCTTTTTTCTAGGGAGATCCAGGGGGCTCTTCCCTTCTATTAAACCTCATCTGTGCCCTGATATCCCAAAACCTAAGGGCTCTGTCATGGGATCGTTTCAACCTTGAAACAGTCAGAGATCTGGCTTCCAGTCCACAAGGCCTGGAGAGCTCAGCGGGAGCACCCCGGGCAGATTTCCCCAGGGCCCCAGCTGTGCCAGGCTTGACCTAAGCTCCAGGCTGGGATGGGTGTGGGCATTTCCATGGAATAGTTACAATCATAGCAGAGATCCTTCACTGAGGACCTCCAGGAAGCAGACACTATTCTACTGCTCTTCACTACTAAGGTCACAGACCTAAGGTGTGAGAAAGCTGAGCACAGAGGCCCAGGAAACTGCCTGAGAGCACATAGTTCCCACAGAGCCCCTTCCAGCCCTGCAGTTCATGATCTGACAAGGGCCTGTGAGGTAATAGTTTTCACTCCCATTTTACAGATGAGGAAGCTGGAAAGAGCAGGTCACTTGCTTGAGGGATGCACATCACCCAGAGCTGGAGGCAGAGGCAGGCTCACCTACCACCTGAGGCATCACAGATGCCTTGATCCCAGCAAATTGCTAATGCAGTCCTGGAGTTTGGAGCCCGGAGCTAACACCAGGTCACTTGTTCCTCAGATCCCACGGGTCACGCCAAGCTGCTACGTAGTTTGCATCCTTTACCTGACATACCTGACTGTAGCCAAGTGTCAGCATTGTTGATTCTGCTCCAATTCCCCGAGTAGTTAACCTCTTTCTGCTGTGCCCTGAGGGTATGTGGACTAAGATAAAACTGTCTTTCACTGTTGCACCAAAGTTTTGGGTTTTGGTGGAGCTCCTTCTGCTTCTGACTAATGCCTCCATGACCACCACAAACAGAGTGTCTTCTCTCTAGTTATCCATCATTCCAGAATATGCAACAGAGGCAAACAGCACCCTTTAGTCAGGTTCTCCAGAAAGAAACTTTCTTCTATCCCTGACCTTGGGGCAGACTCCGGGCAACCTAATATAACATGATCCCTAGTAAGCATTAGATGATTGCCAAGTGACCAGTACTGTGTCTTGCTTTAGTGCAGGTAACCTCCTCTTATCTTTACAGACCCCCAAGGAAGGAAGGCGTGATTGTTTTCAGATAATGGATAAGGAAACTGAAGAATAGAGAAGCTCAGTCATTTGCCCTGAGCTCTGCAAAGGAAGAGGAGTTACACCCGGCACCAGCAGGCCTCACACCACACATCTAACAAGTTCCCAGGCATATTTTAAACACTGATTACATGCAGATGGGGGATGAACAAATGTCAGAGAAAGCTTTATCTCTAAGGATCCAACAGCCTAGGAGAGGAGACAACACACACATAAAACGATAATACAAGGCAGGTGATTCTAAGAGGCCTCACCAAGAGTGCTTCATTTCCCCCACAGATGATCCAAAGAAGTCCCTGCTGTGACTGGCAGGCCAGGGTGACCACCACCAACAAACCGGCCCCTGTCCCTTCAGTCCAGACCCACATCTTGAGTTCTATTCCCAACACTTATACACAGGAGAGAGAGATACACTCCTACGTGACATGAGTCCTGTGCCCAAAGAAAGTGGCAGTCCAGTTAAGCAGTCTGTGTAGAGACAACACACGATCCATGGCACTTTACATGTGGTCTGAACTTGCTTCCACACATAAAGAGTGACCCCTCTTTCACTCAATGAAAATCCATGTGCCTCTGATGCATTTTAAGATTCTGCCCTATGAAAAAGTGCTTGATTTGGTGAGCAGGGGGTGAGAACAGGCAGCTCTCATCTGAACTCACTCAAAAGACCAGAAACACAGCACTTTGATTCTGGCTCTTTGAAATCTTTGAAATCGTGTCCACATACAATGAGATGGTGAAACAAAGCAAAGAATGGAATGTGGTTTGACCACCCACAACTTTTGTTGCAGACTGAAAGTTTGTGTTCCCCCCAAACCTATATGTTGAGATCCTAATTCCTAAGGTGGTGGTATTAAGAGATGGGGACTTTGAAGGCCCTGCCTTCAGGTACAGGATTAGTGCCCAGAGACCCCAGAGATCTCCCTCACCCCTCCTGACATGTGAGGACACAGAGGGAGGACAGCCATCTATGGACCAAGAAGCAGGTCTTCACCAGAACCCGCCCCTGCTGGCACCTGATCTTGAACTTCCAGCTTCCAAACAGTGAGAAGTAATTTTCTTTTGTTCATGAGCCACTTTTTTATAAAAACCTGAATAGATTAAGACACCTTCTGCTGGAAATTTCCAAGTAATGAAAGTCCAACATTTGTTGTGAGGACTTTTTTCCCACTTGGGCTAAAATACAACTACTTTACCTCCCCTCCCTGCCCAATTTACATTATTAAATACCATGGGGCCTTTTCAGTTTCCAAAGATGGGACATTTCATCACCTACCGCAGATCATGAGCATTTCACCTCCATGTGAGTTTCTGCTGTATTGCCTGGATGGTTGCATTAAGAATTAAGCAGTCATTTTGGAGCCTTCTTGAAAAGCAGTCACAACCATGCTTTGACGCAGCAAGAAACCAAGAGATAGGAAATCATGACAATGTCTATGTGAGATCTTCAGCAACTCGATATGCACCCCCTCACACATCCATACACATACACAACTGTAGACTTGCTGTGCTTTTTTATTGTAAAGATGATTTCCCTGAAGTATTTTTAAGCTGGAGAGATTTCCTACAAGCTGGTGAAAAATTGCTCACTACAGGAGATCCAATTTATTGGCAGAAATCCAGCAATCCAACGTATTGGTAACTAGCTTGGTAATGAGTCTCTTCCATGTAAATGGGCTCATTATTATAAATTTTTGTCAGCTCTTGAGTGAGTCTTGATCTGCTTCCCCACTCGGGTTCCAGGGCCAGTGCAGGGTGAACAGGAGCATCCAGCCCCCCTCTTCCCATCCTAGGTATTAGAGACCTCATGCCTCATGGAGGAGGGAGAGGAGGGTGGGGGTGACAGACTGTGTCATTAAAGCTTTGAATTTAACATTCAGAACAGAGATGTTAAGGAGACTTGCAATGAGGTGTTGTAAAAACAGAGTTTGATTGAAAGAGCTGGCACATAATGCAAATGAACACTTTGTCCCATGATTCATTGCTATCAGGAGAACTAAATTTGTACAGCCCAGAGGAGAGATGACTAATGGGAGGCATAATAATTGTCGATTTATACCTGCAAAGAATTAATCAGGAGGCCCGGAGGAGACAGTGCTCCGTGGCCACTACAGGTGTGAGTGCTGGGGGGCAGGAAGTACAGGGAGGAGCCTGGAAATTAGGCTAAATAGCAGGAATGACAGTAATAACAACCAAGATCCATTAGGCAGAGACATCACCTCCACCACAGGATGCTACAGAATTATCATCCTCAGAAACCTGCACAAAGCAACTTGGGTAATGGATGACAATTTTGGCAAAGATTAGTGGACTTGATGGTGCATCTGGAAGACTCTGGGGCTCAATTTCCTTACCCTGGAGCTCCTTCTCAGGCAGCCTTGAGAAACCTCCTTTGCTTTATTTAGACAAAACTTCCTTCACTAACTCAGTGTAACCTATCTTAGAGTACTGACTTCAGAAAAATCCCTATGTCCAGCACAATGTGGGCGCAGAAAAAGAATTCCATCCTTATATTAACCAAGTATTTATTGAGTACCTATTATGTGCCAAGTGGTGAATGGGGCAATGTCTCTGATGTCATGAGATTGCATTCAGGCTGACCCATGCAAGAGATCCTGGCATGGCCAGGCTTTACAAGATGCCCAAGGAAAAACAAAAAGCAGTGAGCAGCTCTAGTCCAAGCTTTGTAGTGTGAGCCCTGAATAAATTAAGCCTCTTTCCTGTTGGAGACCACAATTGCCCAGAAGTCATTTGAGAATTTTGATTCCCTGAATGAAGGCCTTAAAAAAAATTTTAAAAAATGTTTACTCATTTTTGAGAGGCAGAGAGAGACAGAGCATAAGTGGGGGAGGGACAGAGAGAGAGGGAGACGCAGAATCTGAAGGAGGCTCCAGGCTCTGAGCTGTCAGCACAGAGCCCAACATGGGGCTCGAACTCATGATGCAAGATCATGACCTGACCCGAAGTCAGATGCTTAACTGACTGAGCCACCAGGCGCCCCCACCACCCCAAGTGAAGGTTTAAGAGACCAACCAACTCATTTGTGTGTACTACGCACTGGTGACCCACAAGCCAATGGTTTGACTCACTCAGTAATGTTTTCAATTAATTGCCAATGTTTAAAAATTGGAGATGTCACATGAATTCAGATTCCCAACGTCTTTCAAAAAGTCTGACTCTCTACACTGAACCCGCAGCTCTAAATGACAGTGGTCAGCTGGGACAGAGCAGGGACTATCCTTTTAAGGTCTTACTTTGCCACAGTCCCCACTGATCCCTTCTGTATTAGAAATGTCCTTTTTTCAATCTTTCATTTTCCCAGCCCAGCTTCTCTGGGAATTATTTTTTCTGCCTCAAGGCTAAATGACCAGAAATATGAGGTAGCCGGCCTGTATTAGCTTAAGTTCTAACAGAAATGCTTCTAACCAGTTATAATTAAGTGTCTTAATTTGATTAATATCTTTGCAATAATCAGTTACCTAAAATACATTTCTGTCTTATGCATAGCAACAATGCATATTTATGCAGTTGTCCGGTATCCTTTTCTTTCTGCCTTAGCCTCTGAATGCTCCCTCCTGCTCACTGAGAGCCCTAAGTCGGTAATCTAGATAAGCTTGTTTTCTCCCTCCTGTTTCTAGAAGAAGTACATCACTTACCCCATTTCTCTCTTTGTCTTGGCCACTAGGAGGCTGAGACTTAGCACAGGAGTGCTAGATAGCAGCTAATAATTCAGCTCAAGGCTTTGGTGCATCTCTACCACTCCTTCCCCTAATTGATTTTTGACCTGTATTTCTAACAAATGAGTTTTACTACAGCAGCAGTGGAATGCAGGAACATGCCAGAATAAGAGAAGCTGGTGGTGATCCCTGCCCTGGAGCTGGGAAGCAGTTAAAGGAAGACACAAGGCAAAATGTAAGCAGCTGGCAAATGTGCGGTGAGGCAGCAGGGGAGCAAAGCACAGTAGACAGAAGGAAGAAAAGCACACGTGATGTTATTCATCCAGCTCACAGACTTGGTGAGGCCCATGGGGCATGCACTGCAGTGGGTTCCAGAAGACACAGGGAGCAATTAGACCAGGTTTCCATCTCCAGGAGTCCAGTGGAGAAAATAGGCTTAAGAAAGAAAGCCTGTCATTGCTGCCAGGATGGACCATGCATTTTCTTAGCCATCAGATTTCAGCAGTCTTTGTTTGCCAGTGTCCTGCACCAAGTGTGGACAGTGGCTTCTGAAAGCCATGAAGAGTTATTCAGCTGCACTTGCTCTCCAAAGAGGTGGGGAACTTGCCTCCCTGAGGGAAGCCTCAGTCCATGGGGGGCAGAGCCTCACCGCCCCTGGTCTTCCCATGGGACAATTCTGTGGCACATTCTGCATGGCTTCTCAGATGGGTGTCCCACAGTGCCAATCTGCTCCTTAACACATGCTTCACTGACTCTTCTCCCTTTCCTTGGTTCCTTTTCCCCATTTCTTCACTTCCCTCACCTCCAAAACAAACTCCTTTCACTCAAGTCCTTATTCCAGGATCTGCTTTGCAGAGAGTCCAGCTAAACTCAGACACTGCCTTGGAATGTATCTGAGCCTGGTTTCTGAGCTAAGAGGTCAGGAGAGGCTTCAGTGACCCAGAGACATTTGAACTGGGCCAGGCTTCAGTGCACAGAGGGCAGCGCAGGAAAGACACATTCGGAGAGGAGAGCACAGCATGAGCCATGGAGAGAAGGTATACAGCTGCTGAAGGAAACAGTATGCAATGAATTTTTAGGCTACAGGATGAACAGTGGATAATGGCACTGGAAAAATTTAGCGGACCTGGATCACCAGTGGGTTTGCACATCTCATCATGGAGTGCAAACTTCATTTTGTAAGTTATTGATGTGACATGGTTTGGGCAAGGCAGGTACGGAGACAAGAAGGGAGTCAGATGAGGGTGAGGACAGAGGTTATCTGGGGAAGTTGGGCTGAGCTGGGCTGTTGCCAGTGAAATATGCCTTCTCCTCATGTGATCACACGATGCTGCGGAGGTGTTTGTCCTGTGTGCAGTGACCTCCAGGAGAGGTCTCCAAGGAAGGCAGGCATGGCCCAGCTCTTGCAAGCTCATGGCTGAAGAACAAGACTGGAGGTGAATAAACAGTTGCTGTCCCCAGGAATGGCAGAGGAGCTAACTGAAAATCCCCAGGTGGGTGGGTGGCAGTTGAGCAGGCCCCAAAGTGCATGTCCTGATACCCTCCAGCCAAATGGATGACTGACGGCATCTTAATGATCTCCCACATGGTTCTGGTGGGAGCAGAGCTGATTCCTTATCTGAAGGGTGGTTGAAGGTCCAGAAGGTTGAAGGTGAGACTACAGAACCCAATAAATGGTTTCAGAGGAAAAGCACATAGCAGAACTGTAGATGTAAATCAAGCCTTTGCTCCTCACTTGACCACATGATATCAAATAATGTTTGACTCTTTTCCCTCCAGTTACAGTGACCACATTCTGGAGCAGTCTGAGCAAGTGTGTGGAAATAATGGGGAGCAAGAATGGAAATGTAGCCTTAGATCTAAGTCTGAAATGGGCTTTTCCGACTCTGCCCAGGGTCTGCAGCTCCCACCCCACTGCCAGGGAAGCCCTCGTATGCACAGGATGGTTGTTCCTGGAAGAACTGGAGATTAACTTTAGAAACTTCAGATTCCATCTTCCCATCAGCCTGTTTCTGAGCTTTTTTCTCTGCAATAACATATTTCTCACTTATGGTGGTCTTTTATAAAGTGTCTTTTAGAGGACACACACTTCACAGGTTGTTAATTGATGATCTTTCAAAATAATGTTTTCAGTTCAGACAACTTTGGGAAATGATGTGTTGAACAAAACTAGATAGGTTCCTTTACTACAAGGCATCAGAGATTTCAATGTGCTCAGAATTAGCTACATAATTTGTGAGGCCCAGTGCAAAATAAAAATGCAGTGTGCCTGGTTCAAAAATTCTTAAGAATCACAAGACAAGCATCACACCAAACACAGGACACAGGACCCTTCTGAATGTGAGCCCTGTGCACCCTCCCTGCATCATGCATTCATGTCAGAGTGGCTCTCCAAGGGTGGGAAGGAGGCCCAGACAAAGGTCACGATGTGTCCTAAGGAATTCAATGTAGAATTACAGTTTCATGGAGCACACTCATAGAACCCTGCATCATGCTAAATTCTCATCTCCCTGTTGTCTCTAAGCTCCGATACAAGGGGACATTGTTAGTTTATGAGGAGCCCCAAGGACAATGGTACATTGGAAGAGAAGCCTCTTTTATATCTGCTAGGTTTTTTCAAGCTATCAGATCAGCCTAGATTTTGTATTTTAGGTTTTTTAAGTGGGGTCCACTGGTACTTTCTGCTTATTTTTTATTATGTCCCATCCTTTTCAATAAAGCCCAGCATCTGTGAACTACCAAAACAAATTTCCAGCAATAATAGCAGGCAATTTGCAATGAAAGATGAATATAACAAAAATAGTGCACCTCGACCTGGGATGGTGCATAATTTTGCACTTAGAATGCCAGCTCTGTTAAAGTACTGTCAGCCCCCTGCTTCATTCTGTTTCCCCAGGTGGCCCCATGACACTGCTTGGGGCCTGGCTTCTCTGATCTCCTCTTTTGGGTTATTTATAACTGAGGAGGATGGGGGTAGGAAGTCAGGAGCCCAATGTTCAGCTTTCTGAAAAATCACTTAAAAGTAGGCTAAAAGTAAGGAGAGTGATTGTCCCATTAGCTCCCATTTCCCTCTAGGGCCAGTCGTTTCTGCTGCTCTGACTCCTCATCATCTCTGGGCTCCCACTTTTGCGACCTTCTGGGCTCAGAGGTAGTTTGTTCATCATGAACCTCTACCCATCCCCTCTCCTCAATTCCTTTGTGTGGATGTGCTGGCTGAAGGCAGCTGCCACCTCCCACAGGGAGTCACCAGCCAGCTCTGAGTGGGCTGAGTGTGGCTCTCTGCTGGCCAGCCCATGTATCTGAGTCCACATCTTCCTGTACCCCAGACACACACTATCACTAAGCGTATATGGCTATGCTTTCATTGAGGGCCACTTGCATGCCAGGGTTTCTTGGACAATTTTCACATGAGGTTCATAGCTCTGGTCCTTGAGAAGCTCAACTTGGGTGAGAGAGAGACTGGTTCCCATAAAGCCAGACAACAAAGTGACTGACATGCAAATCTGTCCACAACACATCCTTGCTGAAGCCCCCCAATGTACCCCTTTCATCCATTGTTCAAATCATCAGCCTCTCAAAGGATCCCTTCTAGGCCCTCCAGGACCTGGCCTGTCTTGTAGGCTTGCTATTGCTTTAATGTCAGTCTCACATACACTGCTGCATCCTGTCCACACTCATTAGCTATTCCACACACCCAGGCATTTGCTCAGGCTGTCCCACCTCCCAGATGCTCTTCCCCTCACCGCCCACCTGGAGGACACCCTCTCATCCCTCAAAGCTTACCTCAAGCATGAACTCCTCTTGGAAGCTTTCTGCAATCTGCACCTCCCAGCCAGGTGAGACTAGCCACCTCCTGCCACCTTTGTACCTCCCGTGGGCCCAGCAGAGGTTTCCAACACAGACTTAACCAGCATTACCTTGTCTGGAGTCTCTCTTCCACTAGGCTGCAGACAGCCTGAGGGCAGAGGCCGGCACACAGAAGCCACTCAGTAAATAACTGTTCAGTGAATCTCTGAATCAGTAGTACATATCCAAGCAGTTGAAGAGCTCTAAGCCCCGACCCCAAGGTGCTGGAGCCAGTTCCCCAGTACAGGAACCATGGCTGTGGCCTTCTTCCTCTTCATGTCCCTGTCCTCTGAGCTGTGTCCTTTTCCTCTCCCTTCCCTGCTTTGCTTTCACAATGGGAAACTCAGAGTCAATATCAGTGTGCAAGAAGGCAGAGAAGAGAAAAAGGAAATTGCAATCTTAAGGGTGACAGCCCTAAAATGTTGAGTTTGAAAACTGCCTGGGGATTCAACTTCACATATTTGGCAAAGTAAGTGCAAATACATATTCAAATTCAATGTAAATTAACTGGTGAATTTCCTTCCTCATTACTGGTACCTAGTGAGACTGGCAGTCCTCGAGCCGGGGCCTATCCTACTCTTTTTGGCTCCCTCCTTGGTGCTCATCCCAGAGCTGAGCTCCAGACAGTGAGAGGTCCACGAGAACAGCTCCCTTGAGGAGGAGATATCCTAAGGGAAATCCTTCTGGAGACACTGCCTGGTGTGAAATCTTCTGGGGATGATCCCCATGAGAGCCAAGCTTCCTAGAGGAAGGAGATGAGCCGAGTGTGAGCTCCAGCAGGGGAGCAGGTATCTGGGAGAGCAGAGAGGGGGAACACTCATCACAGTGAGGGCTCAGTGATCACTGCAGAGAGGAGACCCTGTGGGGCTCCTCATTTCGGAGGCAAAAACTCAAAAGGATGAGAAAGCCAGACTGTCTGTTGGAGGGGAGGGAGTAGAGGCAAGAAAGATCAGGTTTACTTAGGGCTCCTGCTGAGATTTCTGGGGACCTCTCAGGGACCTGCACACCTCTGAGGTTGGGAGAAGTAAACCTTCACCTTGGCCATAATCACAGGAATAGATAACATTATTCAAGGTGATCCTTCCAGTCCTGGAGGCCACATGTCCCAGAGACATAGACCTTGTGTTTGGGCAGAGAGCAAAGGCTAAAGGAAGACCATCACTGCCATCAGTGTGGCAGACATATTGTTTGTTCTCTTTTTGTTGTTGACTGAGCATAGCAAGTCCACTTAGCTGGACTCAAAACAGAGTCCAGCTACTAGCAAAATGGCTCAGTCAAATGGCAAATGCATGGCTCATTTCTGTGGCCTCCACTCCAGTGGGCTGCTCAAAGCTAGGTTGTGTCAGCACCCGAGACAGCTCCTTCCTTGGGTTGGAGGAGAGCTCATGAGAAGAAAGCTAATTGCAAGATGCTCTGGGACACCAGAGCCAGAGCATGAAAGCTGGACCACAGGGGCCTTTTCTGATTAAAAGTGCAGGCAAGGAGGAAAGAAGAACCCTAAGCTCTAGCACAGTTTCTTCTTAGTGAAAACACTACTCAGTTGGAATATCCCTCCACCCAAAATTTTTACCAGAGTAGGACAACACATGGTTGCCATCTACTGAGCACCAGTAGATCCATCATACTTTACATTAACCATTGCCACAGTTTTACAAATTAAGCATCATGGTTATCCTCATTTCATAAATGAGGGAACCAAAGCTCAGAGTGGTTAAGATTCTCGCTTCTGGTAACACAGCAAGGAAAGAGGCACCACAGACCTTCCCAAAGATTGTTCTTAAAGAAATGTGGGGAACCTCCCTGTCCTGTGCTCTCAGAGTAGTAGACAGATCTTCCCCAAGTGTGGTTTTAATGTCCTTTTTAGAAAGCCATAAGAAAGGAAGGTTTCCCATGTCAGTGGTGGAAGAAGGTTTCACTGCAGCTGGGCACAGTGGCCATGGCCTGGATTGTGAGGACCCATTAAAGGCCAAGATTCCTGGAAATTTACACTTAGAGACCTGCCCATTTTCATGTTTATGGAGTGAAGAAAAAGGAAGAATGGCACCTAAGAAATATGGTACCTTGTTAGAATATATTATCAAGTTTGTCTTGGCCTTCAAGTCCCTCCACAGAACACACATACCTCTAAGTACCTGCCTACTTTCACAGTTTACCCTTCTCTTCTATGCACAGGTCTTTCCTTCACATTTCCTTCCTTGAGGCTATGAAGTGATGTTTATGGTCTACAATGGCTCAGCAAATTCAGCCCTCCTTCTAGTAACAGATGCTCTGCTGATGAATCACCTTCCTTATACTCATCCCCATGGCTTGAAGAGTCTGAATCTAGTGTGGACTCCACAGCAAGCACACGGCCAAGCCTGCTTAGTCCAGGCACTGCATTTCCTGCCCCAGGTCACTGGTTCAGGATGGATAGATAGTCTGAGTGGGCCCTCAGAGCTAATAGGCTTTGGTTCACAGACTTCTGGAACCATTAGAAAAGAAAGTACATTTCCCCTGGGTGGTACAGAAGGATGCCACAAGGGCACACTTTCTTGGAAGTGAAGACGGCCTGAAGGAAAGCAGAACAGAAGAGCGTCCTGGTGACACTCTGAGTGCCTGGATCTAGCTGTTCCCAAGCCACATACCCTGGGCTTTGCAGTTAATGTGAGCCAATAAAATCTCCTTGCTTGAGCCAGCTCAAGCTCTCAAGGTCAGTTCCTGACAAATGCGGGCTGATCCCCTCTCCAGATTTTTGCTTCTGTTCAATCGAAATTCAGCTTTCTAGGCTAATAAGTCTTGTTATTCCATGGCATATCTTCTAACCCCTCTCATCTCTGACTTACTAAGACTCTGGATACCAGAAGTTTGGGAATCCTGTTCCACAGCCTGAGAGCCAGAAAGCACCTTCCCCACACTGGCCACAGTACCCAGCCCAATGCTAGTCACAGCAGGGATACAAGAGTGGCTTGGAAATGTGTTCTTCCAACCTCTACTGATCTCTCTCTCTCTCTCAGTCTCTCTGTCTCTCTCTGCCTCTCAGCTCAAGTAGCATATGAAGGTCAGGAAATATGTGCTCAGATTTTAGGAAATGACACTCCCTCCTGACTCACTTGATCTTGCCTTCACACTTCATGGGTCCTCAGAAGAGGTGCTGGCAACCAAGCATGTTGCCTAAGGCACCTAGCTTTATCCTCTTTGCTAAAAAATGAGATGACAATGTCTGAAGGACCATAGAGAAAGTCTCCATTCAAAGACCCAAAGCATATGTGCTGAAATAGCTTAACTTCATCTGTAATGAACTATGATTCCCCTGGGCCTTTGCCAGCAACTGGCATTGCCATTCTTTCTCTGTAGGAAGTACAAAAATAGTTGGGGAGGGAAAGAGGAAGAGAGGGAGAATGAGAATGAGAGAAAATTAGAGAATGTGTATGCCTGAAGATCTACCCACATTACATTCAGATTTGCCAATCCATGGCAAATTATGCCAGATTCCATTACAAAAGAATAGAATTGTATTTTATTACAATAAAATACGGATGTATTCCTTTTTTGCATACATTCAAGTTAAAGAAAAATTTTAGGTAAATAACAGCACAGGTGGTGGGCTGGTCATGACAAAGAGGAGCAAGAACCCTAAGAATACACAAACAATTGTCATTACCTAACTGGGTGATGTGTAGTAAGTAACTTAACCTCTCTGAACCTCAGTTTCTTCATCTGTAAAGCACGAGTAGTAAAGTGCATCTCCCTCATTTACCTCTGAACTAATACAGTGACCTAGGCTCTGAGCAAATAGAGGTGCCGGGAGATGATTTCTGAGCCTTGGCCTTGGGCCACTACCAGAAAAAATGAGACTCTCACTGCATGAAACTCTTATTAATAAGTCTTGCTGCCCTGTTTTGGGTCTGTTCCAAAGGGCTGAAATTAATTAACTTTATCCAGTATCTATTGTTTCTAAAGCACCTTTAATCTATACCACTGTTTATGACAAGAGGACAAAGGTTCAAATGCTTGCAAGGATAGTTGGTACCACAAATGAGTGAAAATGCTAAGGGTAAACAATAGGGAGAGGTGGGGACTGTAGCAAATTGCAGAGTATATGTCCATGCCCCATCAGAGGGAGAAGTGGACACAGCCCTAGCAGCAGGTGCTATGTGGGATTAAGTCTCAATATTGATAGAAATTCCAATTTTTTCATAGAAGACAAGAATGTAGTTTTTTATGTGACATGTCCTGTATTTTTAAAGCTGAAAACCAGTTTTTAAAACTTTTGAAACTCTTTGTGAGAACAAAAATAATGTATGTGCAAATGATTTCACCCGCAGCCCACCAAACTCTGTCTAGTAATACTGCCATCTCCCTGCTTTGATTCCTTTTTACCTCTTTTTTATTTAAAAATTTTTGTTTATTTATTTATTTATTTTGAGAGAGAGAGAGAGAGATAGCACATGTGCATGAGTTGGGGAGTGGCACAGAGAAAGAGAGAGAGAGAGAGAGGAAGAGAAAGAGATAATTCTCAACAGGCTCAGTACTATCAGCGCACAGAGCCAGTTGCAGGGCCCAAACTCACAAACCATGAGAAGAAACCAAGAGTCAGATGTTTAACTGACTGAGCCACCCAGATGCCCCTTTGATTCCTTTTTAAAAGTGGATACATAGGTCATGACTATTTTAAGCCCAAAATAGAAACAAATAACCCAACAAGTGCCCCTGATGTGAACAGGCAAGGATGCTTTCCAGTTCCCCTGCACTGGCACTGTTGCTAACCCACACGGGGAAGGCAGTGGTATTCACCATTTTCCAGTCCAGCAACCAAGGCTGGCTCTGAGGCTCCTACCAATGCTCCTCCTCCGCCAGCTCTGCTGAATCATCCAGCTCTTCCAGAAAAGGTCATTAGAAATGAAGAGGAATACTAGAATATAACTTACATGTTGTCCTGAGGTAAAATTGGATGTTTCTGTCAATTTTTGTTTTCCTGAATCTTACAAGTTCTGCAAATTAAGTGTAGCATACACTATTGCTGCTGCCTGCCTTGTTCTGTGGCAAGAAAGCCAGAACTGATGGGCTTCAATATGTCCCTGGGGAAAAACTATTCCTATCCAAGTAGTCTCTAAGCCCTGCATACACACACACACACACACACACACACACACACACATGCATTCAGTGTACCTAGACATCACTTTTGCCACCACCATCAAAACCTCCTTCATGTTTGTACTGTATACTTAAAATTTTTCCAGATGATCGATCTTAACCTTTCTTATCACATCATAGTAAATAAGAAAGCAGTAGGAAAGTTTTGGAGGTGATGGATATGTTTATGGCATTGATTGTGACGATGGTCTCATAGACCATTCAATTGTATACGTCAAATACTCATAACTTTTTTGTATGTCAGTCATACTTCAAAGTGGCTTTAAAAATCCCTTCATGTGAAGGAGTCCATTTAGTTTCAAAGGTATTGAAACTAAACCTTCTTCTTTTTTCCAAGACCTAAATCGACCTGTGGCCACAAGAACTATCTCTGGAGGGGAGATAGACCCCTTTAGAACCTCTCAGGGTGAGTGTTCAGAGGAGGGGCATGTTTGTTCCCATGATAGCAAGAGAATTACATGTTAGATCTGGATCTCTGCTCTGTTTTCTAAGTGTCAGCAAGAACAAGTCATCTTGTGGAGCAAAAGGAAAAACACACCCTGGCACAAATGCAAATCCCTGGGCACAAAGCTACTGAAGCTGATGGCTCTTCGGGCCATTCAGGGCACAAGATGGCAGGTTTTGGAGGCAGCATGGCCCCATCTGCTTCCATTGCACATATGTCCTTGGCACCCCACACAGCCCAGTGCCCCTAGTGGGCAGAGACCCACCCAACATCAGAGGCATGACTGGCTCATGGAGTGATTGCTGAGAGTGCCTTGCCCAGCTGACCTGTCTCTTAGCAGATAATGATTTTCAGGTTGTGCTTATTTTTTTTTTAAGTAAGATTGTATTTAAACAAAAGAAGAAGTACATAGAAGAAGCTTCTATGAAATTAAATTTCATGAGAAGACTTTTCAGCTGTCAGATGAGGCAAAATCAAGGAGTTTGCTGAGACCCTATGCTGGGGAGGGTGTGGTGCCCAGGCACCCTCACTCGCTGTGGAGAGCTGGTAAAGCGGGGTGGTGGTCTCTGCAGAACACCGTGCTCACTAGTGCAAATGGCTGTTCTTCCAGGCACATGGTGGGACTGCACTGATCTGCCCTATGTGACTTGCTTTGACCAATAAATAGGAAGTTGTTACTTCTGGACAGAAACTTAAAACCAGCATGTGGTTCAGCTCATGTCCTTTTACGGCCCTTCTGCTGTGGTGACCACAGTTGATCCAGATTGTGACTGTGCTGTCTTCCTGTACCTCAATAAGAGGACAATGCAGACCAGAGTCCCCAGGATCTGTGATGGTCATGAAGTGGCAGTGAGAAATGAACCTTTGTGATTTTAAACCACGGAGATTTGAGTTGTTTATTACTACAGCATGATCTAGCTTATCTGGACTCATAAGAAGATCTATTTGGCAACATCTATCAGAATTTAAGATATAAATGCCTTTGACTCTTCAATTTCACTTTTATTACTTTTATTCCATTTCTTTTATACAACTTCACTTTTACACATGTGCAAAATGATATGTGTGCAAGGATAGTTATGGCTTTCTATACATATTTATTCATGTTTATATAGTAAATATTGGAAACAACCTAAGAATGTGTCAGTAGGATTCTTAATATGCTTTAATGTTTAATAAAACATGGAATATCCAGATTGAAGAAGGGTTGACAGCCCAAAAAGGGAATAAGCCAGATTTTTATAAACTGATAAGAAATACTTCCCAAGATATATTGCAAAGTAGAAAAAGGAAAGATGCAGAACAATGTGTATACTCTGCTATTTGTGGAAAGGATATACAAATGTCACAAACACCATACAATTTCACTTATATGTGAAATCTAAAAAAAAAAAAAAAAAAAAAAAAAAAAAAAAAAAAAAAAAGGCTCATAAATATAAGAACAAACTGATGACTGACAGAGAAAAGGGGGTTAGGGGATGGGTAAAAAAGGTGAATGGATGTGGGAGATACAAGGCTTCCACTTATGAAATGCATAAGTCACAGGGATAAAAGGTACAGCATGGACAGTATAATCAATGGTATTGTGATAGTGTTGTGTGGTGACAGATGGTGGTTACACTTGTGGTGAGCATAGCATAAGATATAAACTTGTTGAATCTCTATGTTGTATACCTGAAACTAATATAACACTGTATGTCAACTACACTTCAATAAAAAAGTTTACAAATGTGTTCACAAGCATATCTATGCCTATTTCTAGCTTATGCATAGAATATCTCTGGAAGTAGAAAGCTCAGGTGGTAAGGTCTCTCCGGGAAAGGGTAATGCAGTAGTGGGCACGGGAGGGAAACCTCTACCTACAGCACAGCAATATCTCATGACTGGATATTTTGTTATGTCCAGGTATTACCTCCTCTTTAAATATATAAAACACTGGGCACATTCTCCAAAAACTAATACAAGTGATTCCCTATAGAGACAGAGGGCTTCAGAGGAGGTGACTAGAGACAAAAGTAGAAGCAGGACTTCTTTATGTGTACCTTTGACAGAGTTTCACACTTTGGACCATAAGAATATATTGTCTTAAATATTTTTAACTAAAAATATTTGTAAAGAAACCCACTCTTCTATGTGAAAGTGGATTCATGTAGAAATACTTGAGAGCCCAGAGTCACTCTTGGGGCAATAGACATCCCTTCTGGAAATTCTCAGAAGCATTTCTCCATCTTTTAGCCAACGTTGAGGTACACCTCTTCCATGAAGCCTGTCTCATTTTCTCCAAATTATGAAGGGCTTTATAGCATGAGGCCTCCTGGCTGCTAAAAGCTGCGCTGTGGACCCATTTCAACCAATCCTCATACTTACCCTGGTTGGTGAGGCAGCACTGGTAAAAAAAAAAAAAAAAAAACGGAGAAGGAGGAATGCAGCAGAGGTAGACGGAGTCTGCGGAAAACTATCTTCAGCCCCCAGAGAGTGGTACCTGTAGAAAGGGCCTGGAGCATACCTAAGAGCCCTCAGAGGGCCAAAAGTAATGCTAGTCAAGGGGACAGGAGAGGACTATGTGGTGAGGTGGGGAGAGGGCCTTTAAAGTAGGAAAGGTCAGAAATACCACAGTTCCAGGAGAAGAGCAGGAGAGGGAATTTTTTTGAGACCCCAGTGGAAATATAATTGGAACATTTGAATTTTTTGGAAAGATGGGAACAAAGGTTTCAATTCCTCTTTGAGCTGTGCTTCTTTGAAATGAGATCTTGTCTCCGTCCTGAGCTATTGGGGCCTTACATTACATTGGAACTTACAGACCATCTTATGGATGAGGACCTGGGGGCTCAGAATGGTTAAGAAACTTGCCCAAGGTTACAAGCTTCTGTGTAAAAGAAACATAACTGTGTCCCTGCTCTATGTGACCCCAAGCACATACACTTCCCAACCCCATGCTAAGTGTGTCTCAGTGTCAGGTGAAATCCCTCAACCAAACTTCACAGCCAACCAGCACAGAATGGAGCTCCTTTTTCATTGTTGATGTATCCAACTTCTTTCTTACTATGTTTCATGACTGAATGGAGAGATGACAGATGGAGGGAAGGAGGGATGGACAGATAGATAAATGGATTCATGAGCAGATGAAGTGACTTAAATCTCATTGTGATTTGAAAACAATGAGTTAAAAGGGCTTCAGATTACATTCTTCATCAGATATTCATTGGGCAGTAACTGTAAACAGGGAGTAAATGGAGATAGATGAAATGTAATCTATCTCAGAGAGCCAGGTTTAGCAGTCCAGAAAAAGCAAGAATTGGAGTAACCACAATCCAAGTTGTTCAATAAATTTTCAGATGCTTCCATGTAGAGGTTCAGAGACATTAGAGGCTATTTCTACCTGGGGCAGGGAAGGGAGGGAAGCGGGGATGGATTCTGGATGCAGACAGTGATTCTTATTTGAATCTTAAAGAATGGATACTATTGTGATCTAGGGGAAGGTGAGAAGGTTGGAGGAAGGGGTGAGAATTAATTTCAGACAGAACAGCATGAGCAAACACATGGAGGTAGGAGATATTTGACATTGCTGAGGTGAAGTAAGCTTTATGGGTAGGAATACTAGAAGGTAAGACTGGAAGGGACCAGCAATTAGGGGCCTGGAATTTGAGACTCAGATTTTAAGACCTTTTTTTATTTTTTTGCAAATAGTTTATTGTCAAGTTGGTTTCCATATAACACCAAGTGCTCATCCCCACAAGTGCCCTCATCCATGCCCATCTCCCCCTTCTCCCCCACACACCCATCAGTCCTCAGTTTGTTCTCAGCATTCAAGAGTCTCTCATGGTTTGCCTCTCTCCCTCTCCCCCACTATTTCCCCCCTTCTTCTCCCCCACGGTCCTCTGTTAAGTTCCTTCTAATCCTCCTATACGTGCAAACATATGGTATCTGTCCTTCTCTGCCTGACTTAATTGGCTCAGCATAACATCCTCAAGGTCCATCCATGGTGCTACACATGGCCAGATTTCATTATTTCTCATTGCCATGCAGTATTCCATCGTATCGATAAACCACATCTTCTTCTTGATCCATTCGTCCGTTGATGGACACTTAGGCTCTTTCCATGTTTTGGCTATTGTTGAGAGTGCTGCTATGAACATTGGGGTCCATGTGCTCTTATGCATCAGCACTCCTATATCCCTTGGGTAAATTCCTAGCAGTGCTATTGCTAGTCATAGGGGAGTTCTATTGTTAATTTTTTGAGGAACCTCCACACTGTTTTCCAGAGGGGCTGCACCAGTTTGCATTCCCACCCATTTCTCCACATCCTCACCAGCATCTAGAGTCCTCTGATTTGCTCATTTTAGCCACTCTGACTGGCATGAGGTGGTATCTCAGTGTGGTTTTGATTTGTATTTCCCTGATGAGGAGGGATGCTGAGCATCGTTTCGTGTGTCTGTTGGCCATCTGGATGTCCTCTTTGGAGAAGTGTCTGTTCATGTCTTCTGCCCATTTCTTCACTGGGTTGTTTGTTTTTCGGGTGTGGAGTTTGGTGAGTTCCTTTTAGATTTTGGATATTAACCCTTTATCTGATATGTCATTTGCAACAATCTTTTCCCATTCCGTTGGTTGCCTATTAGTTTTATGGATTGTTTCCTTTGCCTGCAGAAGCTTTTAATCTTGATGAGGTCCCAACAGTTTATTTTTGCTCTTGGTTTCCTTGCTTTTGGGGATGTGTCAAATAAGAAATTGCTGCAATGAAGGTCAAGGAGGTTGTTTCCTGCTTTCTCCTCTAGGGTTTTGATGGTTTCCTGTGTCACATTCGGGTCCTTTATCCATTTTGAGTTCATTTCTGTGTATGGTGTGAGGAAATGATCTAGTTTCATTCTTCTGCATGTTGCTGTCCAGTTCTCCCAACACCATCTGTTAAAGAGTCTGTCTTTTTTCCATTGGATACTCTTTCCTGCTTTGTCAAAGATTAGTTGGCTGTATACTTTTGGGTCCAATTCTGAGTTCTCAATTCTATTCCATTGGTCTATTTGTTTTTGTGCCAATACCATACTGTCTTGATGATGACAGCTTTGTAGTAGAGGCTAAAGCCTGGGATGGCGATGCCTCCCATTTTGGTAGATTTTAAGATCTTGATTATTGGGAAGGCATCAAAGATTTTAAAGTAGAATAATTGAGCTGGTGCACACATGCAAAATACACCAAGAGCAAGACAGTGTGTGCAATTGTGGATATTTGGGCTCTGGGGCCAGGCACTTAGGCTAGAATGGGAAGAAACCCATTCCAGGTGTGTGACCATTAGCAGGTCATTTGATGTTTTTGAGCCTCCATCTCTTCATCTCTAATGAAGATGTAGGAATAATAATAATGCCCATCTCATAGGGTCATGAGGATTAAATGAAATGAAGTATATAAAATGTTTAGCTCATCCCAGGCATATAGTACATATTAAATAAATAGCTATTCATTATTATCGTCACCAGCACCACCAGCACTACCAGCCCCACCAGGACCATCAACAACAGCATCACCACCAACACTATCAACACTACCACCAACACAGCCACTTCCACCACCACCACCACCAGCATCCCCACCACCAAGTACCACCACCTCCACCAGCAGCACCAACAGCATCTCCATAATAAGCACTATCACCACACCACCACCACCACCAGCAACATCACTGCCACCACTATCTTATAAAAATCATCATCAACATCACCACATCATTTCCATTGTCATTGTTATCATCAACACTGTTACCTCCCTCTAAGCATAAAGGTTTGCATGGGCCACACTGACTTGCCTGGAAACATAGCCATTTATTCCAAACACATTTGCTGAGCATTACTATGCTGAAAGTCTTCCATTCACCCCTCAGACACACTCTCCACCTTTTTCTTCTTGCTCTGGCAAAGCCAATCTATGGGGACAACAGTAACAGGCTGCCTTGCCCCTGTCCTCTGGCTGGGTTCCATTGAATGGGCAGTCCCTGCAGGAGAGTGGAAGGAGGAAGTTATTGTTCTTTAGCTTCTCCCTGCTTGTCATCATAGCCCGGCTGTGTCCTTGGATGTGTCTCAGCTCCTTCCAGGTGACCTCTCCACACCATCCTCCCTGCCTTATTTCTGGATGTGGTGAGCTTCCCAAATGCAAGCTTCTGCACTATTTCTTGTGGCTTCTAAATCTATACACTATAGACAGTTTTGTAAACAGTTCCTATCACAATCTCTTTATGGTGCTCTGATTTGAGTGTTCCATCTGTGTTCTGCAGGGCCCTGATTGATAGAACACTTGTGTTTTAGTCCCAGTGGTGGACCCAAGGCTACAAAGATAAGAAAGAAACAGATCACCACCTCATCCCCTTCAAGCTTTCCTTATCTCATGGGGGAAACAGAAATGCAACAAAAAGCTACAACACAAGTTCCAAAATACCAAATAAAAATAGGTACTCAGGGGCATCTGGGTGGCTGGGTGGCTGGGCATCTGACTGGGTGGCTCAGTCAGTTAAGTGTCCAACTTTGGCTTAGGTCATGATCTCATGGTTTGTGAGTTTGAGCCCCTCATCGAGGTCTGTGCTGATGGCTCGGAACCTGGAGCTGCTTCAGATCCTGTGTCACCCTCTCTCTCTGTCCCTTTCCCACTTGTGTTCTGTCTGTCTGTCTGTCTCTCTCAAAAATAAACATAAAAAATTTTAAATAAAAAATAAGTACTCAGAGTTGCAACAACACAGAAAGAAGAGTGAGGGTGAGTTTGAGTGAGAGTCATCAGGACAGGCTTCTCAGAGGAAATGACATTGAGAGTCTTGGAGAGTGAATACAAATTCTCTGGGAGGAAAAAGTGGAGAAAAAAATGTCCCCCAGAAATTACGTCATTTTTAAATGCACAAGAGTACCAGAGTTTGCACAGAAAAAGGAAGTTGCTCAGAGCCTGTGATCCACATTGAAGATAAGAGTTGCAGGGAATAAGACTAAAGCAATTTAGGGATATGGGTATCAAGTTATTCACTTCTTTTATTTTGCTAATCCAAGACATTTTTTTTTTTAAGTTGCCTTCTAGAATCACTCACCACCAGAATATAATCTTGGAATAAAACAAAGCCCTTTGCATCAAATGAATTTGACTTTCTATATATAAACACTACTGTCCTTATTTTTCTCATTTTGCAGAGGTCAAGAAACCAATCCTTGGGCTGACATTTGGAAACTACTGATCTCATATGATCCTCTTATTCTACCCATCAAGAAGCCATGCCCTTTAAAAAAATAAATAAAATTTTAAAACATGATCAATTCTCTTAAATGTTTATTGCCAGTCATGTAACTGCTCCCCACCCACAACCAGGCCCCTGACCAGCCCTAGATCTTGTCAGGCATTTGGGCTCAGCCAATACTTGATCCTAACACCATGGAGAAAAACACTAAAGTTCCCAGATTATCTTTTCTGTAAATCATTTGGAAATATTTTCTGCTTCTAATTATTGTTATGACAAGCAGCAAATTGCTAATTGCAGCCATCTAAGAGTAGACATATTTGCAGGATTAATGACCCAAAAAAGTTAGATTTAAGTAATAATACCAGTTGGCAGCCATTCATCCATTTATATTTGATTTGTATTTGTCATTTGTCTCTATGGAAGGAAGAAGAAACAAAGGACTGCGAGGTGGAGAAAGTCTGAGTAAAGTCTCTCTCTCTCTCTCTCACTCTCTCTCTCTCTCCCTCTCTCTCTCTCTCATTTGTTATGTTAGATGTGATGTGAGTCCTTTCTTGGTCTACCCAAATAATACAAGAGAGTACAGGGACCAAGGCTGAATCAAGCCACCACTGTGGAGTTATATTTTACATGGCAGGTAGGTGCTAAACTCACCACAGAAGGTGAAAATTGTTCTAAAAATGACTTCTGGAAACTTCCAGCAAATGTTGTAATAGATTCTGTTCTTTACTAAAGCACCAGAATTGTTGGTTTGTGTTTAAGTCACTTTGTATAGAAAATACAAAGATTCAAATGCAATGGTCACTCTGTGCTCAGTGAGGAATTCATGCTGTGAGAGGTGCATACAGAGCCACATTGATGGAAGGATGGAGAGTTTGGTCCTATCCCTGCTTACCCTGGGGTCTGCCCATGCCAAGAGGGGTTGCAGGCAGAATTGCTCACCCTGTTTATGCTGCTGTCCTTTTCCACTTCTTCCCCTTTCCACGTGTGAGTTAAGTGCACAACTGTAGGAACACCATTTGTCTACCCAATGCCAAAGAAAAAGAGATTTTCTTTCCTCTTCCCCGACAGCATCTCCTCCAGAGAGAGTTGTTTAACAAGGAGGCAAAGTAATGTGATTTGGGGCCAGAAAAAAACCCCATCTTCTTGCTCTCCCAAGACCAGGCCTCAACCAAGAGTGGTCTCAGGTCAGGAGAAGCTCAGTCGTTGGGCCTGCAAGATAGTAGACTGCCTTACTGGATGAAGCCCAGACATTGAACTCAAGATATAAACTTTAAACCAGCTATTTTAAATATTTGTAAGAAGTAAAAGAAATTATGTCTAAACAACTAAAGGAAAATGTGAGAATGATTGCTCGCCAAATATTGAATATCAGTAACGAGACAGAAATCATAAAATAATGAGCCAAATACAAATTTTAAAAGTAACTGAAATGTAAAAGAGCAAATTTGGGCAGAGAGAAGAAATAATTAGCAAATTTGAAGGTAGATCAGTTAAGATTATCCAGTGTGAGAAATGGAGAAAAAAACATAGAATAATGAGCATAGCTTCAGAGACCACCTGTGGAGCACCACCAAGAGTGCCAACAAATGCATAACTGGAGTCCCAGAAGAAAAAGAGAAAACATGGGGCAAAATAAATATTTGAGGAAATCATGACCAAAAACTTCCCAAATTTAATGAAGAACATTAATCCCAGAAGCTCAAAATATCCAAGTATGATAAATTCAAATAGATCCACACAATGTAAAGAAACTGTTGAAAGACAAAGACAAAGAGAAAATCTCCACAGCAACAAGACAATGACTCATGACACACAAAAGATTCTCAATAAGATTAACAGCTGATTTCTATACAAAACCATGGGGGTCAGAAGGCAGAAGGACGACATATTCAGAGTGCTGAAAGAAAGACAGCTAACCAGGAATTCTATATTCAGAAAAACTATTCTTCAAAATGAAGGAGAACTCAAGACATTCTCCCCCAAACTGTATACCAACAAATTAGATAGCCTAGATGAAATGGAAACATTTCTAGTAAGGCACAAGCTACTAAAACTGACTCAAAAAGAAATAAAAAAAATTTAAGTAGACGTCTAAGAAGCAAAGAAATTAAATTAACACCAATTTAATTAACACCACTCCTTCAGAAATTCTTCTAAAAACAGAAGAGGAGGAAACACTTTCTAATTTATTCTCTGAGGACAGTAATACTCTGATATCAAAATCAGACAAAGATATCACAAGAAAACTACAGAAAAATATTCCTTACAAATAGAGATGCAAAATCCTCTACAAAATACCAATGAACAAAATCCAATAGCACATAGATTGTGAGGTAAATTGTGGCATAGAAATTTCTACCACTCACATCTCTCCCTCATAAATATCAGTTTGAGCAACTATATGTGTACAAACATACCTTCACAAGAGCCAAAGATTGTGGGTGAGGTATTTTAGGACCTAAGAAAAGTACAGAAATAAGAAAAGGCACATTAAAGAGTACGTTAAGAAGGATAGATTTGTAGATAGACATACACAGAATATTCGACCCAATGACAGCAGAATATCCATTCTTCTCAAATGCACAAGGACCATTATCCAGAACGGATCATATGTTAAGTCCAAAAATAAGTCTTAAAAATGTAAGAACGCTGAAATCATACCAAGTACCTTTTCAACCAAAATGGTAAGAAATTAGAATCAATAACAGGAGGAAAACCTGAAAGTTCATAAAAGTGTGGAATTTAAATAACACACTTCTTAATAACTAATAGGTCAAAGAGGAAAGCAAAAGGGAAATCAAAAAGTATCTTGAAATGAATGACAATGAAAACACAAAATACCAAAATCTATGGGATGCAGAAAAGGCAGTTCTAGGAGGAAAGTTTATAGCAATAAATGTCTACATTAAGAAAGAAGAAAGATAACAAATAAACAACCTAAGTTTATACCTCAATGAACTAGAACAAAAAGAATAAGCTGGGCCCAAAGTTTGCAGAAGAAGGAAAATAACAAAGATCAGAACAGAAATAAATGATATAAAGACCAATAAAACAATAGAAAATATCAATGAAATAAGAGCTGACTTTTTGGAAAGATAAACGAAATTGAAACCTTAAGGTAAGGAAAAAAGAGGCAAGAAGCAAATAAATAAAATCAGAAATCAAGAAAGAAACATTACAACTGACACAACAGAAATACAAAAGTTCATCAGAGACTACTGTGCCAACAAATTGGATAACCTAAAAGAAATAGATAAATTCTTAGAAACACACAAACTTCCAAGACTGAATCATAAAGAAATAGAATATCTGACCAGATCAATAATAAGTAAGGAGATTGAATTAGTAGTCAGAAGTCTTCCAACACAGAAAGATCAGGACAAGATGGTTTCACTGGTGAATTCTACCAAACATTTAAAGAAGAACTAACAATAATGCCTCTCAAACTCTTCTAAAAATTGAAGAAGTGGGAACACTCCCAACTCATTTTAGAAAGCCAGAATTACCCTGATACAAAAATAACATAAGGACATGTCAAGAGAAAAAATTTACAGGGGAATCTATTTAATGAATAATTACATCCTAGATGCAAAAATTCTCAACAGAATATTAGCACAGTAAATTGAATAGCATTTTAAAAGAATCACACACCATGATGAAGCAGGATTTATCACTGGGATATACGGATGGGTCAACATATATAAATCAATACATGTGATACACCACATTAACAAAATGAAGAATAAAAATCATATGATCATCTCAATATATGCACAAAAAGCATTTGACAAAATTCATCATCATATCATAATAAAAATTCTTTAAAAATTAGGTATAGTAGGAATGTACCTGAGCATGATAAATTCCATATATGAAAGATCCACAGCTAATGTTTTATCCAGTGGTAAAAGGATGAAAGCTTCCCACTAAAATCAGGAATAAGACAGAGTGTTCACTCTCACCACTCCTATTCAACAGAGAGTTGGAAATCCTAGTCAGAGCAAATAGGGAAAAAAAAATATACATCTATATATTTATATATATATAAATATATATATATAATTTGTATATATATATATACATATGGTGTTCAAATAAGAAAGAAAGAAGTATAATTGTCTCTATTTGTAGATGTCAAGATCTTTTTTTTTTTTTAATGTTTTTTATTTATTTCTAGGAGAGAGAGAGAGACAGCGTGAGCAGGGGAGGGTCAGAGAGAGAGGGAGTCACAGACTGAAACAGGCTCCAGGCTCTGAGCTGGCAGCCAGCGCAGAGCCCGACGCGGGGCTCGAACCCACGAACCGCCAGATCATGACCTGAGCGAAAGTCGGACGCTCAACCGACTAAGCCACCCGGGCGCCCCTGTAGATGTCAAGATCTTATATACAGAAAATCTTAAAGATTCCATCAAAAAAACTGTTAGAGCTAATCAACAAATTCAGTAAAGTTGTGGAATACAAAATTCAATATTCAAAATTAAGTTACATTTCTATACACTAACAATGAATCATCTGAAAAAGAAGAAAAGAAAGCAATTTCATTTACAACAGCATAAAGAATAATACGATATTTAGGAATAAATTTAACTGAAGTAAAAAAAAGATGTACAGTGAAAATTGCAAGACATTGATAAAAGAAATTGAAGAAGACATAAATAAATGGAAAGATATCCTGTGTTCAGGAACCAGAAGAATTTACAGTTAAAATGTCCATACTACCTAAAGCCATCTATAAATTCAGTGCAATCCCTATCAAAATTCCAGTGGCATATTTTCACAGAAAGAGAATAAGCAATCCTAAATTTTTGCATGCAACCACAAAAGAGCCCAGATTGCCAAAGCAATCATGAGAAAGAGAGAGAGAGAGAGAAAAAAAAAAGGGAGACATCACAATTCCTGATTTCAAACTATATTTCAGAGCTCTGGGAGTCAAGACACTATGGTAGTGGCGTAAAAACAGACACATAGACCAATGGACCAGAATTGTGAGCCCCAAAATAAACCCTTGCATTACAGTCAACTAACATTTGACAAAGGAGCCTGGAATATTCAATGGGGAAAGGATAGTCTCTTTAAAAAAATGTTATCAGGAAAACTGGATATTCACATACAAAAGAATGAAATTGGAACCTTATTTTAATTCATTCACAAAAATTAAGTCGAAATGAATTAAAGATTTAAATATAAGACCTGAAAGTATAAAACCCTTGGAAGAAAACAGGAAAAATCTCTTTGACCTTGATAATGCTTTTTTTGGACATGCCACCAAAAACACTAGAAACAAATAAAAACATTAGCAAGTTGGAGTACATAAAACTAAAAAGTTTTCTGCATACAGAAGAAACAATCAACAAGATGAAAAAGCAACCTATGAAATGGGAAAAGATAATTGCAAATCATATATATTATCAAGTGTTAATATGTGAAACATATGTAGAGCTCATAAAACTCAAGAGGATAAAACAAATAATCAAATTCAAATAGGTGGAGAGTCTGAACAATTTTTTTTCCCAAAGAAGATATCTAAATGGCCATCAGGTACACAAAAAGATGCTTACTATCACTAATAATCATGGAAAGGCCAATGAAAACCACAAGGAGAAAACCTCACACATCACACTATTATTGTTATTATTAACCTCACACTATGACTATTATTACAAAGGCAAGAGACAACATGTGTTGGTGAATATGGGGAGAAAAAGCAACCCCAAGGCACTGTTGTTAGGACTGTAAATTGGTGCAGCCAGTATGGAAAATACAATGAAGGTCCCTTAAAAAATTAAAAGTAGAACTACCACATGATTTAGTAATCCCTCTTCTGGGTATATATGCAAAGGAAACAAAAATCACTGTCTCAGAGAGAGATCTGTACTTCATGTTGACTGCAGCATTATTCACAATAGCCCAGGTATCCACTGACTGATGAATAGATAATGAATTGTGAGCTATATATACAATGAAATATTATTCAGCCATAAAATAGAAAAAAATCTTGCCACTTGCGACAACATGGCTGGTCTTTGAGGTCATTATCCAAATGACATAAGTCAGTCAGAAAAGGACAAATACTGTATGATCTCACTTATATGTGGAATATAAAAAAGCTGAACTCAAAGAAAGAGTAGAATGGTGGTTGCCAGGTACTGGAGGGAGGTGAAGGAAATGAGATGTTGGTAAAAGGGCACAAATTTCAAGTTTTAACATGAATATTTTCTGAGGGTCTAAAGTACAGCATGGTGACTATAGAGCTCTTACCTCTTTCTCTCTGTCTCCCTCTGTCTCTCTCTGTCTCTCTCTCTGTCTCTCTCTTTCTCTCTCTCTCTCTCTCTCTCACACACACACACACACACGCACGCACACACACAAAGGTAATTATGTGAGATGATGGATATGTCAACTAACCTTTTTGTGGTAATCATTTCACAATATATATGTGTATCAAAGCATCAGGCATATACCTTAAACTTATATATGTTATATGTCAATAATATCTCAATATTATTGAAGAATCCATTAGCACATACAAAGGATTATATACCACAAACAAGTGGGATTTTTCTCAGGATTGTAAGTTTGGTTCAATATAGGAAATATATCAATGTAATACAATATATTAATAGAATAAAGGGGGAAAACTGCATGATCATCTCAACAGAGACAGAAAAAGCACTTAACAAAACTGAATACCTTTCATGCTAAGAAATACTCAACAAGTAGTTACAGAAGGAAGCTTCCTAAGCCTGATAAAGGGCATCAGTGAAAAACTATTCAACATTGTGCTGGAGGGTCAAGTAAGGGCAAGTAGGCAAGAAAATTAGTTGAAAGATATTAGATGGAAGGGAAGAATTAAGACTATATTATAGGTGACATAGCCTTATATATAAAATCCTAAGGAATACACCTCCCCACACACATCAGAGTTAATAAGTAAATTCAGCAAGGTTGCAGTATACAAGACGAATATACAAAAGTCAGTCTATACTTTTACAAGAAACAATCCGAAATGAAATTAGGAAAATAATTTGATTTATAAGAGCATCAGAAAGAAGAAAATGCTTAGAAAAAAATTAATGAAAAAATAGAAGACTTGTAGACTGAAAATTATAAAACATTGGTGAGACAAAGAAGATCTAAGTAAGTGGAAAGACATCCTGTATTCAGGAATTGGAGGACTTACTGTTAAAATTGAAATACTCCCTCAAACTGATCTACAGAATCAGTACAATCTCTGTTAAAATTCTAACATCATTTTTCCCCATCTCCCCCCGAAATTGACAAGCTGGACTAAAATTCATATAGTAAGACAAGGGACCCAGAATAGTCAAACAATCTTGAAAAAAGAACAAAATTGAAGTACAGTAGCCCTCCCATGTGTGCAGTTTTGCTTTCTACATTTTTACTTACCATGGTCAACAATGGTCCAGAAGCAGATGATCCCTCTTCTGACATAATTTTCAAGAAGGTCAATAGTAACCTGATACTACATCACAGTGCCCAGATCATTCCCCTCACTTCTTCTCATCACATAGGCATTTTATCATTTCACATCATCATAAAAAGAAGGATGAATAGGATATCGAGAGAGAGAGAGAGAGAGAGAGAGAGAGCACATTCATGTAACTTTTATAACTGTATATTGTTATAATTATTCTATTTTATTATTAGTTATTGTTGTTAGCTTCCTATTATACCTAATTTATAAGTTAAACTTTATCATAGGCATGTATATACGGAAAAAAACATAGCATGTATAGGGTTTGGCACTGTCCATGATTTCAAGCATCCACTGGGTGTCTTGAATTGTATCACTTAAAGATAAGGGGGGACTGCTGTACTCACACTTCCCAATTTCAAACTTTACTACAAAGCTACATTAATCAAGATAATGTGGCACCAGGATAAAAATGAAAACAGATAAAAAGAATGGAGAGTCTAGGAATAAACCCACACATCTCCATTAATTGATTTCCAATAAGGGTACCAAGACAATTCAAAGAATTGTAAAAAAACAAACAAAACAAACAAACAAACAAACAAAAACAAAAACAGTCTCTTCAACACCAGTGCTTAAACAGACATCAAAATGCAGAACAATGAATTTTAACCCTAATTCATACCACATACAATAGTGAATTCAAACCTATTAGTAACAGCTAAAACTATGGAGTTAGTTAGTTAGAAGGAAACTTAGTTCCAAACCTTTGCTATCTTGGATCTGGCAATAGTTCCTTAGATATGATACCTGAGACACAAGCAAGCAAATAAGGAGTGGATAAATCAGACTTCATCAAATTTAAAAACTTTTCTGCATCAAAGGGGGATACTGTGAAGAAAGTAAAAAGACAATATATAGGATGCGAGAAAATGTTTGCAAATCATGTATCTGATCAGGATTTATCCAGAATATATAAAAAACTCCTACAACTCAACAATAAAAAGACAAATAACCCAATTTAAAAATGCTCAAAGGATGTAACTAGGCATTTCACCAAAGATATGCAGATGATCAACAAATACTTGAAAAGGTGCTCAACATCACTGGTCACTAGGAAAACACAAATCAAAACCAAAATGAGATACCACTTCACATCTACTGAAGTTGGCAATACATCAATACATAAATACATAAAAATGGGCAATAGTGACTATTAGAAAGGATGTGGAGAAATTGGAATACTCATACACTGTTAGTGGAAACATAAATGGTATAATTACTTAGGAAAAGTTGGGCAATTCTTCCAAATGTCAAACAAAATTGTCATAAGCCAGCAATTCGACTCCTGATATTTATCCAAAAACTGTTCCACAAAAACTTGTACATGAATGTTCACATAAGTTATTCAAAAAGTGGAACTACCCAAATGTACATCAGCTAGTGAATGCATAAACACAATGTGGTATATCCATACAATGGAATACTATTCAACCATATAAATCAATGAAGTATTGATACTCTACAACATGGAGAAATTTTGAAAACATGCTAAGTAAAAGAAGGCAGACACAAAAAGATAAATATTGTATGATTCTGCTTATCCAGAAGAGACAAATCCATAGAGATGGAAAGTATATTAATGGTTGCCAAGGACTGGGGGTAGAAGGGAATGAGAAATGCTTGCTAATGGGTAAAGCATTTCTTTGAGATGTGATGAAAATGTTCTAGAATTAAGTAGTGGTGATGGTTACACAACCTTGCAGTCATACTAAAAACCACTGAATTCAACACTTTCAAATGGTGGATTTTATGGTATGTGATATATCTCAACAAAAACATAGCAAAAAAGTCTCATTATCATCTGACATAATATACAATATGATTATTTACTTATATACACTTATAAATCATTATATAGTGCTTGATTATTTTATGTGTCTTATTTATGGTGGTTTCCCCTACTAGAATTTAAGTGCCTGAAACATAGTGAGCACTAATTTAGATGTTCAATCAATATATGAATGAAAGGAAAGAAGGAAGGAAGAAGGGAAGTGGAGGAAGGAAGGAAAGAAGTGGAGAAAGGAGGCAAGAAAGGCATGAAGGAAGGAGAGAGGGAGGGAGAAAGGCAGGCAGGCAGAAAAGGAGAGAGGGAAGAAGGAAGGAAGGAAGGAAGGAAGGAAGGAAGGAAGGAAGGAAGGAAGGAAGGAAGGAAGGAAGGAAGGAAGGAAGGGTGAGAGACTGTGTTCTCCTGGGTGGGAGGAGGCACTAAATTGGATTTAAAATCACCTAGCACACTAGCACACAGGGGAAACTCACTGCATGTCTATTGAAGGAATGACTTAATGAGCAAGTTCCTCTAACTTGTGTCTTTCACTTTCCTTGATTAATGCCACCTTCCCCTTTCTCCTCAACCTGACAGCCTATAATGGAAAGCTGAGTATTCACAGGGGGTCATAGGACAAGCTCTGCAGTGGGAGAATTCTTCCCTATCTCTACTTTCCCCTGGTAAGAAGGTGGAGTAAACCCCCTAAGCCTTCTGAGTCATTGCTCAGATGTACTATGTCAGGGTAACAAAAATTGTAGGCCAGCATGTGTAGAAACCAGTGACTAGGAAACAATAGCTCCAGTTCTTGAAAAATAGAGTAAAAGTTCAAATAGCTAAATTGGGTACTATGTGGAAACAAACTTTTTCCATTGATTCTGGTTTTATTTTACCTTGCCCTATAAGAGCAAGAACTGTATTTCTTTTATTCATAGAAGCTTGTCCACTGTCTTTGACCCTTATAAAAACAAAATGTTGATGCTGATGAGGAACATTTTGCTTTATGTGCTTGCTTATACCAGGGAGTCACACACTCAAGTAGCCACAGGGGCCAGTTCTGGGGTGAATAGTAGGGTGTGGTGGAGACTGGTAGACCAGATACCTCATGTGACCTGATTCAACTGATCATGGTTGTATAAGAATCCAGGCCTAGGACTACAGATTTCCTTTTCTCTGGTTGTTAAGATAAGCTGAATGTCTGAATTTTCTATGCAAAATATAGTAATTTTTAAATACTGGTAAATGATCCTATTTGCTTTTTAAACATCCTTATGGAGATACAACTTAGATTCCACATTACTCATATATTTAAAATGTACAAGACAGAGCTGTGAAACCATGACAATTTAATCATCATCCCAAAAGGAAATGTGGCAGCCATTAACAGTCCCCTTCATTCCTGTCCCTCCCCACACCAGTCCTAGACCATCACTAATCTACTTTCTGTCTCTTTAGATTTGTCTACTCTGGACATTTCACCTAAGTGGGATCATGTGATCCATGAGCTTTGGTGACTGGGTTCTTGAACTCAGCACAGTATTTTCAAGGCGCATTTATGTTGAAGCATGTGGCTATCCTTCACTCCTTCTTTGCTTTTGTTCCTGTTGATTCATCCTCTCTTGTATGGCTATAGCACACTTCATTTACCCATTACCTGTTGATGGACATTGAACAATGCATGCCATGAGCTGAGCTCAGCCCTGTGGCTATTTATCACCTCTGCCCTGGACTGTTACAGCAGACTCCTGACTGGTCTCTGCCTCCTGTTCAATCCTCCTACCTATTGCTGACAGATGACATGGATGTCACTAGCCAGGCAGTCCAAGTTCGGAACTTTGAGACAATTTTTCTAAAACAAGGCTTTGAGTATGTGTGTTACTCCTCAATCCCACCCACTGAAACTGCCCTCCTCCCTTGGTTTCAGGATGGAGCCCCAAACCCTGAGCCCAGCACACAATCTCCCTGAAGACTTGGTCCCACCACCCTCCACAGCCTCCTCTGGTCACAAACCCTGCATTCCAATCCACCACATCACTTTCCATTCTTCAACTGCTGAGCATCCCATCTTTCCATTCCTGCCATACTGTGCCATGTGGTGAAGCAATTCCTCCCATTGCTTCCCATTGGATCATTTTCCTCCAGTGGACAGTGAGCTCCTTCTGGCCAAAGGTTGTTCCTTCTTCATTAGTGTATCCATCCACCATCACTGGATTGAGACACAGTGATAAATGTCTGATCATGTAATAGGCTCAGGCTGCTCCTCCCCCTGACAGGCCCTCTCCTGCTTGTGTGTGGACTAACTTTAGAATCCCCCTCTATTTACTGCTTTGAAATGAAGCTTTTTAAAAGTAAGAATGTATCTGAGCCATGCATCCAAATGTCAGATTTCAAAACACGTTGTGAGCTAAAGAGTCCAAGTCATAAACTTCAAAGCTGGAGCTTATAATGGGAATTCTGACTGACAACCCCTTAATTGCAGCCTTTAAATATACACAGTCACTCATGGGAGCCCAGCTTTTAAAGAAGGACTCCTGCTTAACTGGTTGAAAATGTGAACAGTGGGGTATAATTCCTGAAACTGCATGGAGCCACAGATCAGACAGAATGCAAGAGAAACTCTAAAGACCCCTCTATGATGAATTTTACCCTTTGCAGAGACTATCAAAACCAAAGTAGGTGGGACATCTTGGACACAGACAAACAAATATTGTTTGTACTCCAAACTGACACATATGGTTTCTTTGTTGGTATTTAGAGTGGTTTCAAAGAAAGGGTAGCAGAGAAATAAAAGGTTAATACCCAAGGGCAGTGTACATAGGCTGGTGAGTGGGTGGTGACTCGAGTGGCCAGAAACAGAGTAAGCCACGGATCCCAGATTCCAGTGACCCTGACATTGACAGAGACCGTGGGAGGCACCATTGTCCCACATGTGTCAATCCCATCTCAGAGATGGTTTGTTCCTGTCTGCCTTGAGCAGCAGTATGCAATGTCTTAGCTGGTGGCATGAATACAGGCTGTTCTCCTCCATTAAACCCCCAGACAACAGTACTATATCTGGTTTCGTAGCTATATGCCATATTGAGATCTGAGACATTGTCTCTTTGTCCCCAGACTGTGGTCAGCCAACAAGCATGTCAGGTTGGTGCCTTTGACACCACAGCCCCAGTCTGGATGGAAAAAGTCATTCTCAGGGATAGTTTGGTGATGAATTAACTGAGAAACTGAGGATGAAACCTCCAAAATGACCATATCAGAGTGGATTTAAGTCCTGATGTTGCCAATTAATAACTATAGCTAAATTTGGGTTTCAGAGAAATAATAAGTAAGTTTATAGGACATGCTTATACTAAAAATTTATCTAAATTATGTATTATTTTATTTATTTATTTTGTCTGAGTATCTCATATTTTATTTGTCTCATCTGGCAAATGGCTCCTTGTCACTGAGTCTTGCTTTCCCATTTGCTTCCATATGGTAGCAATGCCTGTTTCAAATGGTGATTGAGATTATAGCATAAGGGGAGATTATGTCAGGCCAGTACAGGGTTCTTATTTTGTTGACTGTCAGGGATTATGATCATGACAAATTGATGTCCTAATGACTTTTCTCTTTCCTAACCACTTTTAACTGCCTTTCAGCTATTTCTAAATGTTAAACTTTTCATAAAGGCCAATGTAAGTTTTCCTCATGATGAAACACTTCCTTTCTTGTGACAGGAAGCATAAGAACCTCAGGTAACATGTCAAAATGGAAGGTAGAAGTTAAAGGTGGCTGAAATGCCTCCTCAGTGAAAATGATCTGATGATGCTGGTCTCTGCACAGGCACACTGCAGTCCTTTCTGTGGCTTCCGAACAGTGCCCTTTATATCTCTTTCTGAGCCAGAAGGTGTGACTACAGCAATGCCTGGTGTATCTTGGATCAAAACACTCTGCTTTTGTAAGGGATGGGGAGGGAAATATTGCCAACTTAAGAGATCCACTCAGAAGTAGAAATATGGGGGTGCCTGGGTGGCACAGTCTATTAAGCATCCAACTCTTGATTTCAGCTCAGGTCCTGATCTCACAATTTGTGGGATCAAGCCCTGTATTGGGCTCTGTACTGACAGTGCAGAGCTTGCTTAGGATTCTATCTCTCTGCCCCTCCCCACCCACTCTCTCTCTTTCAAAATAAATTAATTAATTAAAAAAAAAGTAGAAATATGTACTCAGGTCCTTCCATTCACCTGCACACTTTGACCAGAGGGTTTCACTCACCACACTAGGAAATAAACATTTCAGAACTGCTCTGGCTGCATTTGTATGCCATTCTGCTGTATCCACCATAATGTCTAACTGCATATGTGCATCCATAATCTTTTATTATGTCATAATGCATTTTAGTATGTGGATGGTTAGTATCTTTTAGAGCTCCCATTTAGATTTATGAAGCAAAAGAGAAAAGTTTTTTTTAATGTAATCTAATTAATCTGAGTGCATTTGTATGCCTATTAAAATTCACCTGTCAGAGATTTTCCATTTATCATTATTACGATGTAACAGCCATATTGAGAAAGGGGCTGCCTCCTCATTGAATACAAAATGATGATTTATTATCCAGAGTGCTTTTAGTTATGGTCTAGATCTAATGGACAGTTCTGTGTGGCAAATATTCCATGCATACTGTAAAATTTGACATGTCCTTTCATGCTATATCCCAGTGATGCTGTGGGGGCGTCCTCTAGATAGTGGCAAGTGGGTAGCTTTCTCTCTGGCTACAGTGTCCCTGGACAGCAGCCTAGTCCCTCCATGGAGTTTGCAGGGGGAAGGTGCTACCTTGGTTCAATGCCCCTTGGTTGGTGGCCCTGCTCTGGGAGGGAGACGCTGTGAACACAAGCAGCGGGGACTTGCCCTGGGGCCCTCCCCATATGGAAGCTATGGAACAACTTTTTGATTCAACCCAGACCTAAGGACAGAATGCCCACCTGTGAGTCCACATTCCCCCAACTTGCAGACTCTACAGTGGGAAGCAGGACCCCAGTACTATATTAACAAACCTAGCAAGACAAGCCCAGGATGGGAGTCACTGGGGACCTGGGGAGATGTCAGAGATAAGAGCACCAGCAGAAGCACCCAAGTGCCAACGTTTCCCCCAACCTGCAAACAGAGCAGGTTTGGGGTGTCCCACTGAATTGGCCCAGAGCTTGTCACCTATTCAACAACTCTGGCAGGGTAGGAACTCTTGGGTGCTGTGGGCCCTCACATGTTACTGTAACTGTCCATTCTGCCCTGAGTAGCTGCAGGGCTCCACCCTCATAAACTACAACCCTGAGGCATTTGAGTGATGTTCCCCAAACTCCATCCACTGAGCTTCTGGCTGGACTTCTGTCCTATTTGGAGCCTCCTCCTACCCCCAGATTAGATCACCAGGAGGTCAGGAAAGGAGGAGAGGGGTGCCCTAGCTTTAATAATGAGCCCCAAGCCCATCTCCCAAATCAAGATGAGCTCATTACCGCTTCTACCCCTGGTCCCACCATTTTGCTAGGGGGCAGGTTTCCTGAGGAGGAAGGGTGGAGGTGCTGGACAATGCCTATTGGTGTTTGAGATAAAATGAGGTTTTAATGGAGATAAGTTTAAGCAATAAAAGGACTATAACTAACAACTGAGGGAGGGAGGAAGAAGGAGAACATTGCTCCCTTTTCAAAGCTTCGTCAGCCCTTGTATTTGCATTAAGAAGAAAGTTTCAGGTGCTAATGTGTCTTTGACAGCTTTCTAGCATTTGGGAAGAGGGTGGGTCTGGTGGGGGAGAGGGGAGAGAGAGAGAAGAGAGGAGAGAAAGAGAGGGGAGAGAAAGAGAGGGGAGAGAAGCAGACAGAGGAGATAGATAAGGAAGATGGGGGGAGGGAGAGAAGTAGGAAAGAAAAGGAGAGAGGGAAAAGAGGGGAGAGGAAAGAGGGGAGAGACTAGAGGCAGAGAGAGAGAGGAGAGGGGAGAGAGAGAAAGGAGAGGGAGAAGGTGAGAGAAAGAGAGGAAAGGGAGAGAGAGGTGGGAATAATGAGAGGAAGAGAGAGAGGGAAGGAGAGGGAGGAGAGGGGAGAGACAAAAGGGAGAGGAGGGAGATAAAATACCAATTCTACTTAAAGAAACATATTAAGTAAATAATTGTGTCAATAGTACACATACATGATAGATCGTAAAAGAGCCCAATGACTGGAGTTTTGGAGACCTCAGTCAGGGGGCAGGAATCATTTGTTCTGACTTTGGACCCTTCTTCAGGAAATCTGACCCGAATCAAGTCACACTGGTGAGGATGTGAAGGGGAAAGAAGGAAATGGGCATGAAGAGAGCTATTTCCAAGAAGGGAGAGATTGTAGGGGGGCAGGGGGTGTCTTTTTTGAACCCATTTTCAAATAATCTCAGACACAAATACAGAATTTGCTCTAGCCATCATGGCCATTACAGCACCCTGATAGCGTGGCCATGCTTAGGGCAAATGTGTTTTTCCTTTCTGGGAAGATGATGAGAGAGGTCAAGTAGACTTCATGTGTCCTTGCCACAGGCCCATCAACGGGGCCTGCAGGAGTCTGGTCAGTCCAGAAACAGGCTGTGGTCCAGATGGAGGGAGGATCTAGAAATTTCCCAGGTATCAGCAACTCAAATATGAAGGGGACAGGAAAACCCAAGTGTGCTGGTTGGGGAAGACCCAGGAGAAAGAAGAGGGTGACTAACATGTAGGTGAAAAGGTGGTGCTGTTCATGAAAAAGGGTGCTGAACAAGGTGACTTTCCCAGCACAGGCTCCTTCCTGAACCCTCTCCTGTCAGGAACAAACTCACACAATACACTCTCTGCAGTGCGTGTGCTGCCTCTTAGGCCTGTCGGGCTGTGATGAGAAACCAAACTTCAACTCTCTAGAGCTGGAAACATGGTTTCACTGCAGCACCCAGCCCACAGATGCTCTGCTTGAGCAGGCAGTTCTTTTTTCTTTTCCATTGAAACCCACATGGAGCTTGCCCTCTGACTCATCCCAGACCTGCTTCTTTCCCACCCTGAATTCCTGGCCTCACTGGATCCTCCAGGCTTCTGAGTGGGTGGTTTTTTGTCCCAAATGGCAGTCAGGCCCCAGGCCTGGGGGTGGGTGGGGGGCAGCTGAGTCATAAATAACTAACTCCAGCCTAGAACAGAAGAGATAAAGCCCCTACTCTGGGGACAAGCTGCATGTCAATAACAGGTAGAGGGAGAAGCAATGGGATCTCTTGAGTGTGCAGGAGGGCTTCCAGAAGGAGTCACCGTCAGAAATGGGCCCTGAAGTGCTGGCAGTCAGGACACACTGTGCACCCCAAGCACAGTATGTTGTATGTTTAATGAGGGTCCTTGGCAGAAATCGGTGTGTGGTGAGCTCACAGGACAAATGACTTAAGCTGGGTTTGGAAGAGGTAGATCATGAAACAAAGAGTCCTGAGCAAGCAAGATATTCATTAGGGATGTGACCGCAGCAACCTCAAGTAACAGAGTGAGAGTGACAGGTAAGAGAAGGAAGACAACAGAGGTGCATCCGAAAGCAGGTTACTGCAGTGGCTAACTAGAGCCCAGCCATGCTGGGGACCTCTGGGAGACTGCAGAACATGCCTCAGAATGGTCCCATGGCCCACACAGGGGCAAAGAGGTGAGGGCACTGACTGAAGGCAGCTCCTGAAGTGTTGACTCCCAGCCGCCTCCAGCCTGCCCTGCTTGCAGGCAGTATAGCAGGTTCCTGCAGCCAGCCAGCCAGAAAAAGGGTCCAGTCAGAGAGCCTCGGTGTTTGCAGTCATAGCCATGGTGTGGGTGCAAATGGTGCTCACCAAAGGGGCCAGAGCAGGGGTAGTGCCAGCATGTGCTACCACAGCGGGAGTAGTATTTTGGGCTGGGACACTCAAGGAAGCTCTTCTGAATGAAGAAGTACAGGTGGGACTTGGCCCACTGAGCCACACTGAAGGGCACATTGTTTGTGTCTGGTGGGAGGCACCCCCATGTAGAGCTACAGGAGGTGCTAGGCATCCCCCAAAGGCTTCACTAGGCAAAAGGATGGTAACATAATGGGGCAATGTCAAACCTCATGGCAGTGGTCCTGGGTGGGATGTGTGGGGTGGTGGAGAGGGAAGAGTGTCTTGTCTTCTAATACCATCAAGATAACTTTGTCTATTCTTATCTGGCCTCTCCAAATTCTAGGATCCTAGAACAGAAAGGGAAGGTGGCTGGGGAAGCAGAAATGTATGCTGAAAGCATTTTAGAATAACATGTAAACATAAGCAGAGAGGAGGCATTGGGAACAACAGAAGAAGTGAATTTGGGGAGATATCCATGGCAATGATCCCCTTCCTTCTACCAGGTGGGTTATTCATTAAAGGTTGAATCTGGTTCATCTGATTCATTGAGTCACTAAAACTTCTAACATAGTACCTAGCATACGGTATGCACTTAATATTGATAAAACCTTTACTTTTAAAACATGTTTAACATTTTTTCCAAACTGGTTCTTTGACATTTGAAGAAATAGTAAGATAATGATTTCAGTAAATTCAATCCTTTATTTATTTGTTTGTTTATTTGTTTGTTTTGAGCTCTGTTTTCCCAAAGTCAATGTTTTGACAAAGGACACACATGAAGTTGAGGAGAAAGAGTTCATGAACTTAATGAATCAGCTTCTTTATACATGTGACAATAGAGGTTCATCACTCATCAACTAGTATTAGATTCTGTATCTGCATCTTAAAGGGTTGACTGGTCCTGGATTCCTGACATAAAATCCAAACAAGCCTGAGGAAATTTGCAATTGCTGATAAGCATGAAAGCCTGAGTCAAGGCAGTGTTTCTCACTACTATTCAAAGAATTATGTCTGAGTTTAAAGCAATTATTTTTCCTGCTCTTCAGCATGGAGCATGGGGCCCAGCAGAAAACATTGTGGCCTTCAGTTGAGCAGAGACATAGATTTAGTGCAGCACTCTAAATGCTTTGCTAATCCTCACCAAGGAGTGAAGAACAGGTCGATCCCTTCAGACACCACTCTGTCAAAGCTCAGGGCCTGCAGGGACCCTGATCTCCCACAGAGCCATCTTCTTGTGGGCCTGAGTTGGCAAGAGAACTTCCTCCTTTCCCACCCTACCTCCAAACTCAGAGATGCCAGTGGGAGCGATGCAAATTTTGCCAAGGGAAGGTCTTGGGAAAGTCAAATGCCATCATTATTAATTCCCTGCTGTTTGCCTGGGATGGAAGCCACTGGTGCACCGATGGAGGAGGCCTGACTCAAATAAATAAACACACGTCCTTTGGGCAGATGTCAGGCCAGTTCTGGCTGCTAACTGATGGCCCCTTGCTGTGGCGGCTGGCACAGCACAGGGGGACGAGGTGATGCTGGCAGCCCAGAGTCTTCCGCTTCATCACAACAAACAGTCTGGAACCTTGGCCATGTTTTAAAATCTATCCCTTTGAACCTACACAGACAGCTTAATGAAACAATATTTATGGAACTGATAACACTGGGGAGATGGCTGCTCCTTTTCTCCATCTTCTATTTTTAATATTTGATCTGGCAAACGTATTATTAAAGGAATATTTCAAATCTGATTACTCTTCTGTTTGACTGTGTGTGTTATTCATGTACACCGGGTGCTGGGGGATATTATACCGACCAGTTTGGGAGCTTTATTATGTCATTGTTTCAAACAGCCCTCTGCTCAGAGTACAAGTCCCATTCAAGTGCAAGGCTCTAGGTCTCCAGTTCATCTGAGCCACGTTGACTTAATTACGCCACCCACTCACCCCTGCTTTCTGCCTAGTCTCACTTTGGGACATTTTTGACTCTTCCTGGACTTCAGAAACTCTCCTTGTGAGAAGTGGTCTCTCTGGATATCTGCCAAGTTGTTTTGTTGTGGTGATTTTGTTCAACTGCCAAGTTGTTTACTGAGCTTCAATTCTCCTCTTAACACACAGGCAGAAGAGGGCACGGACACAGTGAGTGTGCCCTAGTGTAGCCTCTCCTTGGATGTGAGCTCTTGGTCCAGCCATCAGCATCATGGGCATTTACCCTAAGGCTGCAGGTCTCTTACCTCTCTACTTTTCCCTCTGTTACCTCTGCCTTAAATGTCTCTAACCACCTGATAAATCTACCCCTGCTTCAGACTGGGCAGCTGGCCCTATTTCCAACTTGGGGGACTAGAGGGAGCCTTTGAGCCCTGAGCAAGGGACATCATTCACACAGTGGGGCAGAGCATGGCTTTACCATGCCACCAGCACCAAAGGCAAGGGGCCTTGTCTCCAAAGGCAGATGAGCACAGAGATCATTGTGGCTGGGCTCTAAGACTTTCTGAGCCTCATAAATCCCAGTGGTTTTTGCCAGTTATTTACTTTTCTTGTAAGGGCCTGATAGTGAATATTTTAGTATTTGCAGGCCATTCAGTCACCTTTACAAACTCTGTCATTGTAGCACCAAAGCACCTGTGGTCTGTAAATTAATGAGCATGGCTGTGTTTCAATAAAACTTTACGTACAAAAATAAGCAGTGGGCCAGATTTGGTCTGCAGGCCATAGCATTCAGACTTCTGCTTTAGACCTTTCCTTGAGTTAGACATATTTAATGAAAAAAAAAGTTCAGATAGTTTAGCTTCATCTTAAGCAGTGTTCATAAAATTAGAGACTTACTTTGTGATATATACCCTAATACATGAAAAATATTTAACTGTCACAATTTTTAAAGTTCTTTCATGTTCTACCTGAAATCCCTCTGGGAAATGTCAGGTCAGAAGACTGCCAGGTGGGCATGAAAACTCTCAGTGGCCCAAAGCAAACCACCGATACCGGGTTTTGTCAGACAGAAAAAGTGAGGCCCAAGAAGCAAACCATGCTTTTGCTCAGCCCCGGGTCTCTCCAGTCCCAGCCCCCTGCGCTCTCCCCCACCCTGTGGACTCTGACTCTGCAGGGCTCCTTCCTCTTATCTATAAGGGTCCTGACCCGGCCCCCAACATTCCTACAATGACAGCCTCATCCACTCACTGTCATTGAGTGGAGGCCCACTCGGAGGCAGGCCCCAGCTGCCTCCACAAAGCCCACATTCCAACAGGAACAGTGTACAATAAACAATTGAGCAAATAAATAAAGATGTAATTTTAGATAGTGATTAAAGCAATCAGGGAAGGGGGAGCAAAGCACGGGGCTCATTTAGACAAGGCAGTCAGGGAAGGCCTCCTGAGGAGGTGATGCTGAGGGGAGACAGAGAGGATGGGAAGGAGCAGGCCATGCCATCCAGACAGAGGAAAGAGCAGGTGGAAAGGGAGCAGGAGGGGGTGCGGTGAGTGAGGAGGAGGATGGCTAGAGGGGGGATCAGTGGCCCTCAAGGCCAGGCAGGTGAGGTTGGGAGGTCAGGCCTGCCCGCCAGTGCTCTCACCAAGACTCTGCCCACCTGGCATCCTGCCCCAGCTGCTATCAGGACAGCCACCTTGGCCCCCAAAACTGTGGACCCACAGCTTCCAACCTGCCCCTTCTTACCCATTTGCTTTCTAGTCCTGAGAATAAAAGTAAAGTTGTGTGAAATTTCAGAGCATCAGACACCAGGGCACCTGTGGGCAGCTAGGTAAATTCCCCAGCTGACAGCAACAGGCAGACACCCACCTAATGAAATCTTCAGTAAGTATTAGGCTGATGATTCTTTCTGCAAAAAAGTCTGACTCAGGTGGCTTAGCTGCCACCGAAGTGCAATTTCTACAGACTTGCAGCACCACAGATACTTTTGATTTCCCAACAGCTGCCATTATACAAAAATTAAATGCAAAGCGGACAGTTCACCAAAACAGATGTTCTTGGAAATCCGATTAATTCCAGAGAGTCTGGAAAGGCTTGGAAGCTGGCTTCTTCAGCACATTTGCAAGCTTTAGTTTCCCTTGGTGCATTTGGACGAAGCTTTACTGCATTTTATATCCTTCACTCCGCTCTAACACCACAAACCAGATGCTGCAGAAACGAACATCAACACAGTACATCCTTAGAAGTGCCACAGGCTACTTCAGTCAGGCCACAGTCTCCTGCAAATAGGTATTTACTCTGCAGTAGCATGGCCAATTAAACACAGAGCAGGGCATCTGGATCCAGACTCTGGTGAGAGCCCCAGAAAAGCGCATGGGGAGAGGGAGACTGTGATGGAAATCAGGGAGGGCTTGTGTTTTTCTAGTTGTGTGTATTTTATTATTTTTTTAAATTTTTTAACATTTTTTGAGAGAGAGGGAGAAAGAGACAGAGCACTAGTTGAGGAGGGGGAGACACAGAATCTGAAGCAGTTTCTAGGCTCTGAGCTGTCAGCACAGAACCCAAAATGGGGCTTGAATTCACTGATCGCAAGATCATGACCTGAGCCAAAGTCAGATACTTAACTGGCTGAGCCACCCAGGTGCCCCATTATGTGTGTGGATGAACCTCCTTAAGTTCCTTCCTTCTCTGTCCATTTGTTTCCCTGCACGGAAATTGGGAGTGTCAGCAGGGCCGTTTGAAGAGCCAGTGTGATGATGAAGGTCCCACGGGCTCTGGAGAACATCCAGGCAAAGACGAGTGCCATTGTCTTGACCTCTACCATGGTCCACGCCCTATTCCCACTGGCCTGTCCCCTTGCTCTGACCCTCGCCAAGGTCCAGGAAGCTCAGGCCCCTGCTGACCCATGTACTGGGTCTTGCCCACAGTGAGAGCAAGAAAGGGGCCGAAGCAATGATGCCTTGTGCCCAGGGAGGAAGTCACAGGGATCCAGGAGAGTGCAGTGTTAGGAGGGAAAAGAAAGCAGACACCCACCTAAAGTTTGGTCCCTTTGCAGCACAGGGACAATCTCAGGTGAGACTGTCTGCCCTTTGGCCCTTCCACTCTGGCACAAATCTGCATATCCTGTTACTGTTCCTAAACCTATTCATTTCCAGTTACAGATGGTCCTGAGAGCACCCCCCACCCCCATCTTCTGCCTTTCCCTGGCCACATGCAGTTTTCTCCCCCTCCTCTCTGCCTCCTTCATTCTCTGCACGACTTGTGTCTGGGCCGGCAGCAGCAGACACAGAGTCTGTCACGCTGAAGGTGGTATTCAAAGAAGACAGCACCCCCAGTTTCCAGTGTTCACACCAGTGTCTGCTGGCTCTGCCCCCTCTGTGAAGGAGGATGGCTCTCACATAGAGACATACTGAAGACCCACTGCTTTCTAAAAGAGACAAATAAGTCAGAGGAGGTGGCCTGAAGCCATCCCACCTAGGCCTCCAGCTCAGGTAGGAAGGAGCGGGTGATGACTCAGTCCTGTAAGCATTCCACAGGCAAAGGAGAAACCTGCATGTGTTTATTTGCAGAAATTAATGTTTATCAACATGGCTAATGTGTTTATGGTGGAGTGTTAAGGAGATTTTTTTTCTCTAAATGATCTATGTGTCATATTGACTTGTCCAGTATTTCTGAGGACAGCTATGCTAGAAAGCCGCCTGCATCTGGGGTCCGCAGCAGGGTATATGGGGATTTGGTTCAGGACATTGAGAGGACCAGCCAGGCAGAGCTGGGGAGCCACAGGGGCCTCTGGATCCTTAGTCCATCTTTGTGCTCTCTCCTGCTTATGCTCACTGCTCCCCAGCAGTGCACCCACTTTCCCTGCTCAGGATAGCCCTGAGCTGTAGCAGTGGGACTCATCTGTTTCCTGCAGAAATGCCATCTGGGGTTCCACTAGCCTGCCTCCCCCAGCCCACACAGCAAGTGCTGTCTGTCCCCTGGACTCTTCTCTCCCACAGCCTGGGGCCTAAGCTCACAAGGTGTCACTCCTTCCGTACTTACAGTCCCACAACTGCACTAATGGGGGTGGACCGATGGCCTACAGAATGGTGCCTGGGTACAGATCTGGCATCGCCACTCACTGGACATGCGTTGTTACTTACCCACTCTGGCCCTGAAGCAAGGATTAGTTAGATTAGCGTTTAAGGAGTCTGGCAGATCAGCCAAGATCTTCACAGGTATGTGTGTCTATATCTGTGCCACCCCTGGTTTGTGAACTCCTTGAGGGCCACAACCCTGACCTCTGTGTACAGCACTGAATGTCCTCTCACACCCAGCCAGTGGGCCCTCACCTACGGTCTGTTGTAGTGAATTGATTCACCGCGATTCACATGGGCAGCATTCACTTCACCCCACTGCGTACTATGCCTGTCTCCTTGTCTGGCTCCTTCTCATCCTGCGAGTAACTCAGCGTCCCCTCCTCAGAGAGGCCTCCCCAGGCCTTCCATCTAAGGCAGCCATTCCTACCCTTTCTTTGTCCCTTCCTCTAGTTTTATTGTCCTAATAACTGTACTTTCCCGTAACAGCCATTTCTGTGTTTTCTTGTTTTCCACTGGCATAAAACTCTACTTGGCCCCCGACCGTGGGAGCTGCAGAAAGCCACCCCTGTGACTCCTGCATGAGGCCCTGGTCCCTGGGGCCACTGTCAGAGTAAACATGGGATTACTCCTAGGAAGGACAGTTACATGCTGAATCTCATTGTTGAAGATGGGCCCAGTTGAAGGCCTCTGTAGGGGCTGCAAGTGTCCCTGGCAGCTGCTCCAGGAAGACAGAGGAGGCCCATCTTGCCTGCAGCGGATTCTTCCAAGTGCATGAGCCTCACTCTAATCCAGGCCCATGGGAACCTCTCCAGCCATGGCCCCAGCTGTGTCATCAGTCAGAGTGGGCTGGGATAGGCAGCAGTAACAAACACCCCAGCATCTTCAAGGCTTAGCACAACAAAGCTTATTCCTCTTTCATTACATGCTCCCCTTGGGTCCCCCAGGAGGACTCTGGTCCTGATTGCACTCAGGGGCTCAGGCTTATGGAAGCTCCATCTCAGCATGTGATTCCATAAAGGTGGAGGTGGGATGTGGGACAGCATGCAGTGACTGTGGAGCTGGGCCCAGACATGGCATACATCACTTCCTCCACAGCGTGCTGCCAGCCAGAGTCAATCCCGTGGCCCCATCTACCCACAGGGGTTGGCAGTGCAGTCACCTGGTGCTCCAGGCAGAAAGCTGAGCATGGTTGGTGACAGCCAAGTGACCAGAACACGGTCAATGTCACCATCCACACAGGGAAACTGGAAAGGAGGAAGACATCAGGAATCTTAGGACAGCTACACTGTGTCAGTGTCCCAATTGCTCTACACACACTAACTAGATCATTATTATCCCATGGGACAGGAAAGGAAACCTGCCCAGAGAGGATGGACCACAGCCAGGGTTCTAAATGCGAGAGGCAGAACACCAACACTGGTGGTCTGACCTCAGGCTCTTTGCTCTTGAGCACAGGATACAAGCCCGTGGGTGCTGCACGGCTGAGGCACTGTCTCCAACCATTGAAGGGTTCTAGGCATGTGCCTTGCCTTCTCTGAGAGTTACATCTTCCTTCATTTGTGAGTCTGGGGCTAAATTCCTGCCTTACTCTCTACCTCAGGGTCATCACTGGGTGTCGGGAGCTTGTACACACAAAATGAGGCCCACTTATATGGGGGGTCTCTGGGAAAACTTTGGTCCTCTAGGCCAGGAGGCACCCTGTATCCCCCAAAAACAGGTGAGAGAAGGAAGCCTGCCCACAGCCTGAGTGAGGTTCCCAAGGAGGTCCAGGAGGAGCCGTGTCCCACCAACAGTGCTGTGCAGAGTCAGGCTGCAGGAAGCTGGGAGTGGACATACAGATGAAGGCTTTTTAACGTGATGAGTAAACAACTCTTTATAATCATTATCATTTCACGACAGAAAGGGTTACACAAGACTAGAGGGTGGGAAAGGTGTCATCCTCAGAACAAAAGAAAACCATGTAAATTGAATGTAAACCATGTAAATATAGCTCTGTGGAAAAATCACTTGTGTCTGTTTTCCTCATTTTACTGCGTGTCAGGGCAAATGTCGGTGCAGACCAGCCCCTGCTGATGAGGACCAGGAGCAGCTTGACAACATAGACTTAAAGAAGCAGGAGGCATGCTACCGTGGACCAAGGGCCTCTCTCCAGAAAAGAGGGAGCCGGTGCCCAGCCATGAGCGATGGCTGGGATACCAGAATTGCACTTCCTGGACTCCAGTACCACAGCATGTCACTGTCCCAGCTACCTCGAGCTGAGTGTTCTTCCTCCCCCCGTTCCTTCACACTGTGCCTCCCTCTCCCCTGAGAGCCCAAGCCCCTACCCCCGGTCTCCTGGAATCTCTGAACTGGAGACATCCATGGCCCCCTGGATGAACACCACTTAGAGTTTTCTTTGAAGAATTTCTATGAGCTTCTTCTCTTTGTTTATCTGCTCTTGATTAAAAGGTCATAAAGAATTGATTTGCCAAAGGCTTAATAACCAGGCACAGTGGACACATGTGTAATTTAATGACATTTCCAGACCCATCTTTCATAGCAACAGTGGTCCCAGGGCTGTTGCGTCAATGACAGAGTGGAGACAAATGAGCCCTTTTAGCACTGTGCTAATTGCTTCCAAGCCCAGCCTTGTGGGGTCTTTGAGCTTGTCCTGCAGGGGAAGTAGCCATGATTCTGTAGTCAGAGAGAGGAAGCATGAGAGCTCAGAGCCAATATCCAGGAATTGCAGGGGGAGGCAGGGTTGACCTCTACCAGATCTGGTCGAGTTTCCAGATAATTACAGCACTTACTGGAGATCCCTGAGTTGGTCAAGATATTTTGGTGGTAAATGACAGAAGTCCAACTCAGTTGGTTCAGACAAAAATGGGAATATATTGGCTTATGAAAATAAGAAGAAGTTCATCTTAACTTTGTGTAAACTAGATCCAGGTGCCTGATGACATTGTCAGGAAGCAGCTTTTCCACTTGTAACCTCATTCCCAGGAAGTCTTGCCCTGGAATCAGCAGCCCCCACATACAGCCTCCAGGTGAGCATCTCTGGCTATTTGGTGAACTTCCCCTTTCCACCACTGGCTCCTGAAAAAGTTGGCTTGGCTTGGCTGGGATGCCCATCCTTGGTGTATTTAATACTTAGTAGGCTCTGAGGACATGCATATGAATAAGATATACCACCTTCCGTCTAGGAGCTCACAGCCTTGCAGGGAAGACTTAGTAGCTAACAGTCCTTATGGGTAACCCATGTACAATGGTGTAACCCTGTGGAGACTGAGGAACTAATTATGGCACGAAGCCTCTACAACAAAATTAAAATCTTCTTTCCAGTACAGCCATCATTCAAGGTTCTAGCCCAAATCTCTTAATCTGGAGGAGTGATTAAAAATTCAGGGTCCTGCAGTTTGTCAGCTCTGCATTTGAATCCTGGCTCTGTCACTTAACAAGCTCTGAGAACTTGGGAAGTGAATTTACCTCTCTGATCCTCTGTACAATGGAGATAAAAATATCTCCCTAATAAGGTTGTTTTGAGGATTAAATAAGATGAGGCAGTTAATTCAGTGCCAACACATAATAAGAGCTGAAAATGGAATTTGTGACTGCTCCTATTCCCTAGTAGCAGTGGGACTGGAGTTATGGGGATTAGAACCCTCTCTCCATGGCAGGAGGGCTCTAGAGCAGGCTAAGGCAGGAAGAGAAATCTGAAAAAGGAAGCAGAGGTGAGAGAGAAGGAAAGGTGGAAGCAGTGGCTACTTTGCTGGGTCTCACTTAGTGAGGCTGGATGCCCAGCCCCAGGGAGTCCCAGCGCTATCCCTGCATCCTGCACATCCTGCAGATTCCCAGGCCCTTCACGGTCCTTTGAGGGTTTCTGGGAATACCCATCAAGGCAGGAACTAAGCTTCTGCCACTGTAAACAAGTCCGCAATCCTTTCAACTTGGATTATCTACTGCTTCCCCAAAGACCCCAAGCTTGGTGCCACTTGGGCCGGGCACAGTGCAAGGTCTGGGGAATGAGACCTACCCCCAGCCAGCACAGAGAGCATAGGACATTGAGGAAACGTTCCTGTGATCACAGTGCAGTGTGTGTCGCTGGCTCCTTGATTAACAGCAGGCTTAGCTAGCAGCATATTTCATTGCCATTTGCACAGCACATCTGTGTGTGTTCTAGTCCAATAAACAGGCATGTTTGTTTCTAGGGCCAGTATTTCTTTTGTATTTACTACTTTGTTTTTGGTTTAAAAAATCAGCTCATCTGTTTGTCTTATATCAATTGACTTATTTCTATGGACTTTCACTCTCCCATTCTCATCTCTTCCCCTTTATGAGTGCTCATCATATATCCTCTAACTGAAAGGAGAGAGCCATCTTGACACCCAGGCCCGCTGTGGTTTCCCTTCCCTGTCTCCAGCCTGGATCCCCACCTGCTCTGTTGATAACAGCCTTTTCTTTTCCCTTATCATTGCCAGGAGTGGCTTCTGGCAGGCAGCTCACTGGAAAGGCAGCACTGTGGAGTGGGAGCTCTCTGGTGTGCATCCCCTGTAGCTCATTATGTGACCTTGAGCATGCCTTCTTTCCTGGGGCCTCATGCCCTGCTTTGGAGAATGAAAGTGCTGGCCCAAGAGCACCTCCAAGTTCCCCAAAGTCTGGCCCACCTTGTGGTGGTCTCCTCCATCTCCCATGGCTCTGTGACAATGGGCTTGGCCAGCACAGGTGCTTCTCCCACCAACCTACCTCCAGCCCACCACAGACACACCGCCATCCAGCATCTCAGCCCAGGCATGACCTTTCCAACATGTGGAAACACTGTCTAGTGTCTTGTTGCTGTCCCACCTTATGTGGTCCATGTGGGTAGACTGTTCTTGATGCCTAAAGCTCCCACTGGGCCTCAGCCCTCTTTGTTCCAGACTGGAGATAGAAAACAAGAAGATATAAAAGGTGAGGATGGGTGAGCAGACCTGAAAAGCTATTTTTTCCCTTTGTTTCATATGTATGATGTTTTTTAATCCATCTAAAAAACTTTGATCTCCTCCCTTCAGAAAATAAAATCTAACCTCACATCCATTCTTAATAACTTATTTCTAATGAGTAGAATGTGGTAGAAGTATTGCCATACACTTTCCAAGGCCTGGTCATAGGAAGGATAGTTTCTGCCTAAATTGGTCTCTCTTTCTCTCTGTCTCTGACTCTGAAATCACTTGCTCTGAGAGAAGCCAGTCATCAGGTTAGGAGGACAGTGAAACAAGACTCTGGGGCCGTACTATGTGGGAGGAGCCAAGACCTCCCAACAACTCCTAGTACCAACCAGTCCTCTGAGGGAGCCACCTTGGAAGCCTTCCAATGGTGGCAACCTCATGAGAGTCCCTGATCCAGAGCCACCTGGCCAAGCCACACTGAACTCTTGACACAGAAACTCTGAGGATAATAAATGTTTGGTGATGTTGTTGTATTTTTAATTTTTTTATTGAAGTATAATTAACACACAGTGTTATATTAGTTTCAGGTGTGCAATATACTGATTCAACACTTCCATACATTTCTCAGTGCTCATCATAAGGGTACTCTTAATTCCCTTCACCTATTTCACCTGTTACCCCCCTCCACCTCCCTCCTGGTAACCATCAGCTCTCTGTATTTAAGGGTCTGTGTTTTTTTTTAAATAAATAAATAAAATAAAAACAGTCAGGTTTTTGTTTGTTTCTTTTTTTTCTTTGTTCATTTGTTTTGTTTCTTAAATTTCACATATGAATGAAGTCATATGGTATTTGTCTTTCTCTGACTGATTTATTGCAGTTAGCATTATACCCTCTAGATCCATCCATGTTATTGCAAATGGTAAGATTTCATTCTTTTTATGGCTAAGAATATTCCATTGTATTACACCACAAGATGTATTACACCACATCTTCTTTATCCATTCATCTGTGAATGGACACTTGGGTTGCTTCCATATGTTGGCTATTGTAAATAATACTGCAATAAACATAAGGGGTGCATGTATCTTTT